>NC_056732.1:1048576406-1048876406 GCF_019279795.1 Protopterus annectens
ATAATTGGAATTCAGCCATAAAGTTATAGTGTTGATAATTGACGATAAGGCATAGACTTCTACGTCTGGTAAACCTATACCCCCAGCTGACCAATCTCTTGCATGATTATTAAATGTCAGCCTAGGTTTTTGGGGAACCAAAGAAAATTCTTAATCAATGAATTAAAGTATTTAATGCAGTCTTTAGGAAGGATACATTATATAGATTGTATAATATATAGCATTTTGTAAGAATTATCATTTTGATTAAAATTAGATATAATGGTTAAAACAAAACGTGCAGGGTTTGATTCTCACGTGGAATAATTAGCTAGGCTTAAAATGGCCCACAAAGGCAGTTAGCCTAATACTAATCTATGAACCATTGTGAAAAAAGTTTATTCCATTTATTAATGAGATGTTTTGTGTTATTACACTTTTAATATTATCTGTTAAAATAATCCATATGTATCCAGTTTTATTATCTTCTACTATATATTTGGGAAATGTATTGCTTCTTCTGCATGTATTACAATTTATAAGCAACATTTTGGTTTTGTTATCATTAAAACTAAGTCCTGACTTGCTCTGAAACATTTTCATTGACTCAAATAATGCTTGAAGGGAATAATTATAATCATCTAATTTAACAAAATATCATGAGCAAAAAGCTGCATTTTAGAATTTGCATACTCATTTATTTGAATACCTTTAACATTTGTATTTGGCCTAATATAATATGTAAATGGCTCCATGACTAGAGCAAAAAAGTGATAAAGGACATTCCTGCTTAGTACCATATGCTATTGATTTGGAAACATATGATCCAATTTTTATATAACAAAGGATTTTTCATAAAGTATTTTAATAAGCTGAATAAAATTATCTGAAAAGTTTATTTATTTATTTATTTTACATTCGTTGTCCGGGATTGTCCGACTGAGCTGAAGAGCCCTTTTTCAGCAGAGGCCCGGGGAGAAAAGCTCTAACATATTATACAATTTTCATTATAAATTAGCATTAAACAGCAATACTACAGGATTATTACAAGGCATTAAGTTGCAATACAATGTTATACAGTGTCAATAATCAGGATTATAGCATAACTATTTCAAGATGTATAAAGAGAAATATGTCATTAAGATGAGTATAGTTTTTGGGGTAAGTGGTTACAAAAACCCAGTTTTATCATAATGTATTTGTATGAAGGCAAGACAATTACAAAATAAAGTTTCTCTGAGGCAATTTGCTTAATAGATTTTAGAAGACAGTAGAAAGAGTAGTCAAGGAAGATTAGAGAGAGCTAGTGAGAAGAGTGAGTTAAGGGCAGAAAGCAGATTAAGGTATGAGAAGTAGGGGATGTTTAAGGAGGAAGAGTGCAGTGGCAGGACCAGTGACTTTTAAAGTGCTCTTTGGTGGCTGTCTTAAATTGTTTAGGATGTGTAAGGGTCCTGATTTCTAGTGGGAGCCTATTCCAGGCAATAGTGGGGTAAAATTCCTCTAAGACAGAAAACAGTGTCAATGAACTGAATAAAAAGCAATATCAATATCTAAACTCACCAACGTCAGACTACTATTAGTAGAATTGGTATAATTAGTTAGTATAATCTATTACTCTATAATCTATTATTGTAAGTATTCTTTTAATGTTATAACAGATGTTCTTCATGTTTCATTGTTGCAGTCATTACATTTGGGTTATCTGCCTGCAGGTAGCCCTCAGCTGGCCTGAATACCAGAGTCTTTGGATTTCTGCGTCAGATGCTGTCGCTTCTTCCATGACGTCAGGTCATCAGGCGTATAAAACATGCAACCGATGCTATTACATTAGTCTTTCTTGCCGTGTGGTGCCCGAAGCAGAAGCAGTTCGCAAGTGCCGGTCAGCCGACTCCTGAAATTTTCATTTTTGAGTTTTAGACCCGAAGTCTTCAAAAAAGATAAGTACCCCATTGGGGATCCTTTTTTCTTGCTCTAACAGATTCCAAAAAAAATTAACAATTGTCTTGCCTGTGGAAAGCAAATACCTCATAGAAATTTTCATTCTTAGTGCTCCACCTGTTTAGACCCAGATGACGACGTCCCTTCCTGTCACTTTTTTGCCTTGTTCAATGCCCAAACTATTCGTCGTCGGGCTATTTTTGTAGCCGGATACTTTCATTCTCGATCTTCGTACTCCGAAATGGCTTCATTAAGCCATCTGACTACCGATCTTCCGAAAAAAACATAAGGATAAAGACAGAGACAGACCGCATAGGTCCAAAACTGCCGATGATGCTTCCGTTAAGCTAGTCGCCAGTCTGCTGATACTCAGTAAGGCGCTTTCGCAGTCCCTGATACCCACTACTACAGATTTGCAGGCCTCTACTGAGACCCATTTGGAGTCCGGTATGCCACGAGATGCTTCTTCGACTGTGGAACCTGTGGATGTCTCTACCCTGGATGAGTCTGGAGCCGCTGTGCAGGCACTGGCTTCTGAAGGTGTATTCAGGCCTACAGACTTTCATATTAAACCGATGACATTGTTTCCAACTAGAAGTACTGAATTCCTCAGGCCTAAAACTCGCACTATGCCAAGAAAACCTATGACGAAATCGCAGACTCGGGCCCACATTCCTCAAAATCAAATACTTAGAATGGCTGACGAACTTATTACCTTAATTATGGGAAGCCAGCCTTCCCCCCCAAGAGACCTAGAACCGATTTTCTTTCTGATGCTTCTGATCAGGAATCTGATATCTTTGCTCCTTCTGATTACCAGGATTTGCCCTTATCTACTTATGAGAATTCTGAGGCAGAAGATTCCATTCCATCTGCTTCCCCTCCAGAAGATTTTTCTTTTGGTGAAACCTTGCATACCCTTAGGGAGCATTTCCACTGGGAAAGGCAGGACTATTCTGAATCCAAATAGAGACTTAGGGAATTCTTACTCCTGCCTTAACACAGGCCTCTAGCTATCCCTCCTGTTCTGGCTATTGTAGATGATGTTTTCTTGGAATCTAGCCTTACCCCATACACTTTACCTCCAGCTTCCAGAAAACCTGACAGGTACTACAGAGTACCTGACTCTCACAAGTTCCTCTTCAAGAATCCTACTGCAGATCCAGAGACCATTTCCCAAGGACCAAGAGGCATTAAGGCTACTGCTGCCAAAAATCCTACCCCTTCTGATAGAGATTCTAGTGCCTTAGACAGATGGGGTAAGAAGGTATACACTTCTGCTCCTTTGGCAATTAGGGCTTTAAATTGCCAGTTTCATATGTTAAAGTATCAGCAGCATATTATGGGACTACTTAAACAGAAAATGATGTTGATTCCTAACTGTGCTGAACACAAAGACTTACAAGATTTAATGCATTCTGCAGAACAAGTTGGTAAACATACTTTGCAATGTGGTTTTGATGCTTTAGAAGAAGCATGCAGGGCTGCTGTCACTGGGTCTGTACTTAGAAGGCATGCTTTGCTTAAGGAACAAAACTTGCCAGATCATGTTAAAGCTAAATTACTAGATGCAACCTTAAACCAAGACTGCCTTTTTGGCAACAAAGCAGAAGAATTCCTCAAAAGGATGGAGGAAAAAGCTAAATCTATGCAAACTGTTAAAGATTTCCTAAAAGTACAGCCTCCCAGATTCAGTAGGCATTGGCCTTCAAAGAACTGGTCCTTTCCAGTCCCTTCCAGGCCTTCTCAGTCCAAACCCAGGAACAGCAGACCACCATGGCTTCAGTCTCACACTACATACAGATCTAAGCAGCGGGGGGGGGGGGGCTCCCACTTCCAAAGCAGGGAGTAGTAAGCCACCCCCCTATGGAAAAATGGCACAATGACTTAACCTTAACCCTTCCAAGCCCTGCTCAACTACTTGCTCCTTTAGGAGGAAAGCTCGCCCTGCATGCAAAAAACTGGGAACTCATTACCCACGACAAATTGGTTTTGAACATAGTTTCCCGAGGATACATATTCCACTTCCACACACTACCAACCCCAAATGGTTAGCCAGACCTCCCCCCAAATCAGTGGGTGGAGGCCTAACAGCAGGTTCTCTCTCTTTTCAGTATCAAGGCTATTCAACCTGACCCAGAAGAACTAAAGGGACAAGGTTTTTATTCAAGACTTTTTCTGGTACCCAGAAAAGAAAACTCCCGGCATCATATCCTGGACCTCTCTATTCTCAACACCTTAATGGTGGTTCCAAAATTCAAAATGCTAACTCTTCAACAGCTTTTTTCTATGCTAGCTAAGGATGCCTGGCTGACAACCCTAGACTTAAAGGAAGCTTACCTGCACATCCCAATAAGAGAACCCTGCAGACAATACCTATGTTTCAGGATGGGCTCCATGCACTTTCAGTTCTCTGCACTTCCCTTTGGCTTATCTACTGTGCCCAGGGTTTTCACAAAGTGTCTAACTCCAGCCATTGCATTTTGCAGGCAGAGAAATATTCAAATTTACCCATACTTGGATGATTGTCTGATTCAGGCAGAAAGCCAGGACTTGCTATTACAACACCTGGCATTTGTAAAGAAACTTCTAACCTCACTGGGGTACACCATCAGCAAAAAGAAATCTCATCTAGTACCCTGCCAACAGATTGTATTCCTGGGAGCAAGCTTGAACACAACTTCCCAGATGGAATTCCTCAATCCAGAGAAACAAGTTTATTTGACAACCTACTTCAAACTATTGGCCACAAAAACCCAGCTATCTGCAAGGAAGATACTGCAAGCTCTGGGGTACATGGCCTCTTGCATTCTGCTGACTTCATATGCAAGACTGCATATGAGGAAACTCCAATGGTATCTAAAAAGTCTGTGGTGTCAACATTCTCAGGACCTGGAAACAATGATTCCTATCATTCCTTGTCTAAGGACAGAGTTCCTTTGGTGGGCAGAAGCCTGCTGCCACACCAAGGGACTCCCTTTCACTCTACCCCCTGCCACCCAAACCCTAACAACAGATGCATCAGACTATGCATGGGGGGGTTCACATGGCAGGACAGTGCTTTCAGGGCAAATGGAACCCGAGACAGATGCACCTACATATCAATCAAAAAGAAATGTTAGCTGTACAGAATGCTCTGACAGCCTTCAAAGACCTTATTCTTCCAGGACAACTATTGGTAAAGACAGACAACACCACAGTTATGTGGTACATAAATAAGCAGGGGGGAACCCACTCCTACCCTCTCTGCAGACTAGCTTTGGCTCTGTGGAGCACAGCCTTGAGCTACCAAGTGACCTACAAGCTCAATTCCTGCCAGGCAAACTAAATTCACTGGCAGATGACTTAAGCAGAAATCTCATGGACCCACACGAATGGAAACTAGAACCCAAAATATTCAACCTCTTGAGGAACAAATGGGGGTCTCCAGAGGTAGACCTGTTTGCCTCCCCTCAGAACTACCAGTTGAACAAATTCTGCACCAGAACTCCCCACAGTCAAGTTTGGAAAGTGGATGCCCTGTGCTTTACCTGGAAAAACCTCTGGGTTTATGCCCTTCCCCCTCTGCCTCTCCTCTCGTAGGTTCTACTAAAGTTTAGGACAAGCCAAGGACAATACTGATTGCACCAGACTGGCCACATTAGCACTGGTACCCCCTCTTGCACAGTCTGACACTGCTACAACCGTGGCACCTGCCTCAGACTCCTTCCCTGCTGTCCCAGCAGGCGGGCCAGATTCTGCACCCTTAGCTTCAAACCCTGAACCTTGCAGCCTGGCTAATTCCATGAGCTCTCCTCTAGCATCCCTCAGTAAGCAAGTGCTGGATGTCATTCTGGAGGCAAGGAGGCCTAGTAACAGAAAATCCTATGCTGAAAAGTGGAAAAGATACTGTTCCTGGAGCCAGGCTCAGGGGATGGCCACAACTGTGCCCAGCTTGCCTCATATTCTAGAGTACTTAACAGAAATGCTCCACAAGGGCCTATCCTTCTCACCAATTAAGATTCTGCCATATTCAGCACATCATAATACTGAGCCACCCCTCTTCTCTCACCCCTTGCTAAAACAATTCCTAAGAGGGGCCAAAAATTTAAGACCCTCCAAGACAGCTCCCACTCCAGCCTGGGACTTTAACTTTGTATTGGAAAAGCTCACTCTTCCCCCTTTGAGCCAGCTGCAACAGCAGAGTTGAAATTCCTTTCTTGGAGAATAGCCTTACTTCTAGCCATCACTTCAGCAAGAAGAGTGTCTGAATTACAGGCCTTCATGGCAGTGGAACCCTTCATTATCTTCCATGTAGACAGGATTTCCCTCAGGACTAATCCTTCCTTTATGCTCAAGGTGGAGCCTAGTGTGGCCCTAAACCAGTCCATTCATTTGCCTACTTTTTTTCCCTAATCCACAAAAAAAAGTGGAGCAGATACTGCACTCTCTGGATGTGCACAGACAACTTAGATTCTATTTGGACAGGACTAAGCCTCTCAGAAAATCTGACCAGCTGCTAGTTGGCTTTGCTATAGGGGCTGAGGGGAAGGCCGTTTCAAAGCAAACCATTTCCAAATGGATAGCCAATTGCAATTATTTCTGCTACAAGCACCATGGAAAACCTACCTCACAGGGGATAAGATCACATTCCACCAGGGCTGCATTTACCTCTATGGCATTTCTCAGAGGAGTCCCTACCAGGGACATCCTGGAAGCTGCTACCTGTAGCTCTATACATACCTTCACCAAGCATTGCCACCTGCCTATCTTTTCTAAATCCAGAGCTGGATTTGCCACAGCAGTCTTGCAGGGCTTAATAGCTGGCCCCAATGCTCTTTAACTACCTCCTCCCTTCCTTAGCTTTGGGAATCAACTCAAATGTGATGACTGTAACAGTGAAACACGAAGAACATAGTACAGTTGTGTACACTTACCGTAAATGTAGATGTTCGAGTGTATTCACTGTTGCATTCCTGGTTACCCTCCCTCCAGCCTCCTGACTTCTCTTGGCTCTACCTTTCCTTCTTGTTTGGTACATATATTTTTTCATGTGTATTTACTTTTTGATGGAGGCATACCATACCATATAATTGCTTCCTATTTTGAGGGCACTTGACATCTGGTGCAAGAAAAACTGATGTAATGGCATCAGCTGCATGTTTTATACCCCTGGCAACCTGACGTCATGGAAGAAGTGACAGGATCTGGTGCAAAAATCCGAAGACTCTGGTATTCAGGCCGGCTGAAGGCTACCTGCAGGCAGATAACCCAAATGTGATGACTGCATCAGTGAATGCACTTGAACATCTACATTTATGGTAAGTGTACACAACTGTACTTTTCTAGTCATTATAAAACTGGTTTGGTCTTCATTTATCAACATGGGACAAGGGAAAAAATTGTTTAATCCTATTAGCATATATTGCTATAAATATTTTGTAATCAATGTTTAACAATGAAATTGATCTATAGGCAGAACCTTTTGATGCGTCTTTGTCAGTCTTTAAAATAAGTATATTTCCAAAATTGAGCATTTGACAGATCTCTAACTAATGAATATATTTTCAATAAGATTACTAAAGCCTCTGTGGGCATTAATTTATACATGTCAGGTATAATTCCATCATTCCCTGAAGCTTTGTTTAATTTTACTTTGTTAAGTTAAAATTTAAGTTCAGACATTGAAGTAGATTTGTCAATTGTATATGATCTTTCGATAATTTATTTCTAATATGTTTTTCTTGAAAACATTAATTAAATTTTGTGATTATAAAAGTGAATTTAATTCATTAATTATACTAAAGCGAGATCTAAATGCTTTTAAAATTTCATCTAGCTCTGTGACCTTCTTTTTATTATTTTGAATATAAACTTCTTTAATCTGGTTAGACTTAATCTTCTTATATCTAATTACTAGTCTATGTTGACTTTTAAGATTTAATGAATAAAAATTCATCTTAATCTTTAAATTAATCATTGATTTATGATGTTTCTAAATCTTTTTTATTTAATTTATTAAACTCCTCTATTGAAGTTGTGTTAAATGTTTGAATATCTAATTTAAGTTTGTTTACATTCTCTTGTAGATCTAGTAATTCATTATCCCATTGTTTTTTCTTATTTATATACCAGCATATAGTCTTACCACGTAAATATGCCTCTAAAAACAAAAATTTCAGAAGTATCTTATGTAGTATTTATATTTATAAAAGTCTGCATTTCTTTATTAAAGAATTCATTAAACTCCTTTAAGTTAGTTGTATATGCTGGTATTTTATTATTGGAAATATTATTTTTAGTATTTATTCTGACTTCAAATGTAATGGCATTATGAACTGATAGTGGATGTGTGTCAATTCTAACTTTACTTAACCTGGTCATTATATCATTGGATACATATACTCTGTCTGTCCTAGAATGTGTACCATGTCTTTGTGAAAACTGAGTAATAAATAATGAATTTGTTTAAAAAATTCATTTATATCTTGGATATTAAACATTTCTATAAATTCAATTAAAGCTTAAGCTGATGCTGGTTTCCTAAGAAAACCAGCTAGAATAACACTTCCTTTAGAAAACAAACTGCATTATGGCCTCAAGTAGGTGTTTAATAACTTTCAATCATAATCAAGGAATCTAGTAAACATTAATTAAAGTATATATTTTCCCTCTTATTTTAAAAGTCGCCCAGCAAAACATGGCCTTCTTATCATTAAATGTGTTTAAGATTTTAAGTATTGGAATAGAATTCTTCCATAAGAGTGCTATACCCCTTCTCTTCCTTTTGTAATTAAAGCTAGTTAGTACAAAATATTAGTTCATATTAAGTCTGTTGATATCTTCTTGTATTAAGTGCATCTCTTGTAAAAACTATAATGTGAACATTAAGCATCTTTAAATATCTATTTAATCTACACCTCTTACAATTGCTATTTAATCCATTAACATTAATAGAGATAAACTTCATATATTGCATATTACAGAGAGTATTATTAGTCATGTAAACATTTTAAACAAAATACCACTATGATGAAACCTAAGTAAATAAAGTTAAATATAATATTTCTTAATTATCAGTTGAATTTAATTGGCTAATAATAGTAGATACCAAATAAAAAGTAACTATATTGTGAAATACTAAACACTGATTTAATGTATAACTAGCATCTCTTTTCAAACATACCATCTAACTTCCTCATTGAAAACAAAAATCATCTGCAACTATTTGATAAGTTATATAAAAGATTAATTAGAATATTATTCTAATGTATAAGTTCAAATTCAGCCTATTATTTAAAATTACATATCAGAAATCATCATACGTGAAGTTAAATTAGCATAAAGCTGACTACTATTCCATTTACAAATTAATACTATATCTGTATGTCTTTCTAAATCTCTGGGTTCATTACTGTGTAATAAATAATCATTATGTATCATGCATTTAATCTATTTTATCTTGAATTAAAATTCAACATGGATATGTAAAATCATATGTCCTGAAACATTTCACTTATTCAACAGTTATAAATTCATACTTATGTACATTAATTTAAAATTCAACTATTCACGTTATATAAAAATAAAAACAGTAAAACAAAGCAACAAATGATAAAAAATCATTCAAGTAAATAATGCATAAATTCTCTAAAAAGGTTGCTTAAATTATAATTGAATAATTCATTAATTATATATTCATTTCATATTTAAATAATGTCTAAATATTAAGTTTTGCAAAACCCATCATCCTAGACTACTTCTGTTCCTCATCTCTACACATATCAGGTAAAAAAGAAAACTCACTTTCAAGTTATTCAACTCTATAAATGAAACTACTTCCTCTAAGAAGCAGTATTAAATAATAACCTGTAGTATTCACTTTTATGATTTATTTATTACTTTATTACTTTATAGTTTTATGATTATATTTGAATCAGAAAATGTGATTAAATATTGCAAATAATGGAGAATTTCAGAGAAAATCAGTGTCTCATATGAGAAAACAGTAGTGTGGAAGTACAGTTGTAAATAATTCGCACTGTTATCACATCTTTCTAAATACCAATCACAAAAAAAATATCAATATCATAATCCAGCACTCTCTAATATCACTTATGTTTCTTTGCCATACAAAACGTAAATATGACAACTTGAAATGTTATGCAAATGAATTTCTTTAAGTTAAAACAGTAATTCATAAATATGATAAAATGCATGACTACCAGAAATTTCAGTGTCATGCAACAATGTTTCTGAAAGAATAAAACACTGAACACAAATCTCAGATAGATGTTTTGCATTTCAACAAGTCATTAGTACAAAATATCAATATATTTATGTTATTGTAAAAGAAAACAGAAATGCATGAAAATGCCTGAAGTTCAGGTTTAACTCTGATGCCTAATATGTAATGTTGAATGAGTTATTCTAATGTATTTTACATTTGCAGTAAGTTAAAGGTACTATTTTACTATAAATATCATAATTATTGTAGATAGTAACAGAAGGGATGGTTTTCATTAGACTGTAAACAGAATAACATCTCACAGGAAAAAAAAAACAAAACCTATTTCAATCACTCCCAAATGCTTAATAAGTGGAATAAGTCTATATATCTCTAATTAAAGTGCACAGAATCATATGTGTATATTGTTAACCAAAAGCATTTCAATCGAGTGTTTAAAACAGCATGAAGAACCTCTAATCAAAATCATTTCACCTTCTTCTGTAACTACAGTTTTTACAATAATATTAATATTTTGACACTTGCAAACTCAGTTCCATAAGAGAAATGTAGTATAGTATGTTCACAAATAGAAAATATCTTTGTCACAAGAATGAAAACATTTGTATGTCAGCAAAAACACCCACTAGTTGATCTCTAAAAAAGAGACAGAGAAAGAAACTCACAAAACATAACAAATTGAACTCTCCCAAATATTCAGTAATGAAACCATTGAAAGTAACATAACATGAGTCATAGCAAACGCATCACCCGTTAACATGGACTGTCTTACAACTCACTGTCACAAAACTACAAAGCCAATTTACAGTTTGTAGCATTTCAAGTGACAGTCCTTTAAAGAGGTACATTAGCACAGTTTCATTGCCATCTGCTTCTTTAAGAGACTACATGTATAAAAGATTGCAATAAATAAAACTTAACATTTTACACAACAATCTTATGCTGATAGAAATGAAGTAATATACTTATAAAGATTCAAATAATAATTACTTTAGTATTAATCAGCCATTATGACCAAATATATCACATGGGGAAGTGTAGAACTAGACAGCTATCAATTAATATTAATACAGTAAACAGAAAATGAAAAACAGATCTCTAATAATCAAACTGTCAGTACATGAAACATCCGCCCTACTTGAGTCCCATAACAAAGCCCTAACAACACAGCTAATAACATTCTACAAACTGTTACATCATGATAAATTATAAAAAGATAATATGGAAGTAGATTATATTAATCCTTTAATCTTAATATCCAGTATAAGTCACAATATCTTCAACTTAAGTAAAAAAATAAGGACTCCTCACTCTAAAAAACAAAGAACCAAAATCTATTTTCAAGTTAACATATATTACTCTGAAACCCAATCAAAAAATAAACAGCAGTCACTGCAATACATGTATGACAAACCTACACAGTTGTTGTTATCCTCCCATTTCTAATAGCAGCACCATTAATATCTATTTAATAGTAATGCCCATGTTTTAATTCAAAATTTCCTATCAACTGTAATTATCCACTTACTGAAAATGAAAATGCATCTGAATGCAAAGACTTGGTTTCCATCAGCTTATTGCAGCAAATTGTTTATTTTCCTCTCAGCTGCCATACTATAGCATGTTCTGATTGATGAATTTTATTATTTTTTTAAAAGATGCCATTCCAATGACTTACTGATAATACACAGCAGAAAGCTCTTACATTGTAACTCTTAAGTAAAGAAAACAAAAAAGAAGGAAACAGTAATAAGGTATGACTTCAATATCACTGAAACAATATTTTGGCAATACTAAAAGACTCTAGATCAAGCACATCTTAATCTCATAGTTAAAAGTGTGAGTTACATCTAGTTCATCACCCTCCACCACTACTGTATGTTTAATGTTTAACCTTTAAGTTAAAATGTCATTCCTAAACCCCTCAATCTCTCTTCCTCCTCCTCCTGCCCCCTACTGACAGTGAGAAAAGACTGTCGCTAGCTCGCAATCGTGGCAAGAAAACAAATAAGGCAAAAAAGTAAAGCAATAAAAAATAACATTTAAGCATCTGGAATGTCAATGAATAAATCTCAGCTCAAAATCCCTGTTTAAAACATCCATATAACTTCAATTAAAGAACCATACATCACACAAATAGCAACCAAACCAAGAGTTTTCAAAGGTGTCAGGGTTAGCTTGCAAGTAAAAACAATCCATATATTAAAGAAAGCACTTATGTACCATATATTATATTTAACCTTTAAGTTAAAAATGTCATTCCTAAACCCCTCAATCTCTCTTCTCCTCCTCCTCCTGATCCTTACTGACAGTGAGAACAGGCTTTTGCTAATTCACAATCTCGGCAAGAAAAGAAATAAGGTAAAAAGTGAAACAATAAAAAATAACATTTAAGCAGCTGTAGCTTCACTGAATAAATCTCAGCTTGAAATCCTCTCTAAAAACAACTATATAACTTCAATTAAAGAAACATATATCACACAAATAACAACCAAACCAAGAGTTTTCAAAGGTGTCAGGGTTAGCTTGAAGTGAAAACAATCCACATATTAAAGCATTTATGTACCATATATTATATTAAAGATTACATTTCTTATCAATGCTATATTATGTAATACCACATTAAAATTTCAAAATGTTTTAAATACCATTCAGAACTACCTATGAAACTTAAATAAAAGACTTAAACAGTTATTAGTAAAAAATGAAGGAACTAAGTAAGGGTTAGACCAAGTCAATGATCACAAAATAATTTTAATTTACAATAAAATTACTCTAAGAATTATTTATCTCTTTTTCATTACAGAAAAAATATTATTTTGCATATATGTAACTAATAGATTGCTACTAAAGATACTAGTATTTATTTAATAATGAAAATAATGCAATAATAGAAGCACTTACAGATCAAGGAATATGACGTGTAGGGTTAGTGTAAGTAATGGTAGAATTAATAAGGTCTTCATCTAATAATTGTTGAATAACAATAAATATAAATCTTAGTTTGCATAAAGTAACTATAAATGTTTTGAAAATTATAAAATAAAATAGGCAATTGAAACATAGGTACCTTTCATGTTTGTATATCCATGTTCGCCATTTTTTCAAGTTTGTTATGAATAGAAAGCATGCTATTAAAGATCAGAATAGCAGCTAATTTGACATATTTATAGACAAATTATTATTTCAAATTAATAAATGGTATTCGTCTTTTGACTTCTTCTTCTTGTCAACTGTGTTCCATCTATTTTTTCTGCATATCTCCAGTGAATTGTTATTCATTCCATTTCTTCTGTCTGGTCTATAATTTTATTTGTGATTAAGAAATTATAAAAAGATAATATGGAAGTAGATTATATTAATCCTTTAATCTTAATATCCAGTATAAGTCACAATATCTTCAACTTAAGTAAAAAAATAAGGACTCCTCACTCTAAAAAACAAAGAACCAAAATCTATTTTCAAGTTAACATATATTACTCTGAAACCCAATCAAAAAATAAACAGCAGTCACTGCAATACATGTATGACAAACCTACACAGTTGTTGTTATCCTCCCATTTCTAATAGCAGCACCATTAATATCTATTTAATAGTAATGCCCATGTTTTAATTCAAAATTTCCTATCAACTGTAATTATCCACTTACTGAAAATGAAAATGCATCTGAATGCAAAGACTTGGTTTCCATCAGCTTATTGCAGCAAATTGTTTATTTTCCTCTCAGCTGCCATACTATAGCATGTTCTGATTGATGAATTTTATTATTTTTTTAAAAGATGCCATTCCAATGACTTACTGATAATACACAGCAGAAAGCTCTTACATTGTAACTCTTAAGTAAAGAAAACAAAAAAGAAGGAAACAGTAATAAGGTATGACTTCAATATCACTGAAACAATATTTTGGCAATACTAAAAGACTCTAGATCAAGCACATCTTAATCTCATAGTTAAAAGTGTGAGTTACATCTAGTTCATCACCCTCCACCACTACTGTATGTTTAATGTTTAACCTTTAAGTTAAAAATGTCATTCCTAAACCCCTCAATCTCTCTTCCTCCTCCTCCTGCCCCCTACTGACAGTGAGAAAAGACTGTCGCTAGCTCGCAATCGTGGCAAGAAAACAAATAAGGCAAAAAAGTAAAGCAATAAAAAATAACATTTAAGCATCTGGAATGTCAATGAATAAATCTCAGCTCAAAATCCCTGTTTAAAACATCCATATAACTTCAATTAAAGAACCATACATCACACAAATAGCAACCAAACCAAGAGTTTTCAAAGGTGTCAGGGTTAGCTTGCAAGTAAAAACAATCCATATATTAAAGAAAGCACTTATGTACCATATATTATATTTAACCTTTAAGTTAAAAATGTCATTCCTAAACCCCTCAATCTCTCTTTCTCCTCCTCCTCCTGATCCTTACTGACAGTGAGAACAGGCTTTTGCTAATTCACAATCTCGGCAAGAAAAGAAATAAGGTAAAAAGTGAAACAATAAAAAATAACATTTAAGCAGCTGTAGCTTCACTGAATAAATCTCAGCTTGAAATCCCTCTCTAAAAACAACTATATAACTTCAATTAAAGAAACATATATCACACAAATAACAACCAAACCAAGAGTTTTCAAAGGTGTCAGGGTTAGCTTGAAGTGAAAACAATCCACATATTAAAGCATTTATGTACCATATATTATATTAAAGATTACATTTCTTATCAATGCTATATTATGTAATACCACATTAAAATTTCAAAATGTTTTAAATACCATTCAGAACTACCTATGAAACTTAAATAAAAGACTTAAACAGTTATTAGTAAAAAATGAAGGAACTAAGTAAGGGTTAGACCAAGTCAATGATCACAAAATAATTTTAATTTACAATAAAATTACTCTAAGAATTATTTATCTCTTTTTCATTACAGAAAAAATATTATTTTGCATATATGTAACTAATAGATTGCTACTAAAGATACTAGTATTTATTTAATAATGAAAATAATGCAATAATAGAAGCACTTACAGATCAAGGAATATGACGTGTAGGGTTAGTGTAAGTAATGGTAGAATTAATAAGGTCTTCATCTAATAATTGTTGAATAACAATAAATATAAATCTTAGTTTGCATAAAGTAACTATAAATGTTTTGAAAATTATAAAATAAAATAGGCAATTGAAACATAGGTACCTTTCATGTTTGTATATCCATGTTCGCCATTTTTTCAAGTTTGTTATGAATAGAAAGCATGCTATTAAAGATCAGAATAACAGCTAATTTGACATATTTATAGACAAATTATTATTTCAAATTAATAAATGGTATTCGTCTTTTGACTTCTTCTTCTTGTCAACTGTGTTCCATCTATTTTTTCTGCATATCTCCAGTGAATTGTTATTCATTCCATTTCTTCTGTCTGGTCTATAATTTTATTTGTGATTAAGAAAGTCATATTAAAAAGGAAAATCTTAAGTCTAGATGGAAACAATAAATGTACTTTAATTTGTACTTTTTAGTTCCTTCCCCAAAGGAAGAAATTCTTTGTTTTTTTTTTAATATTACAGATGTAGAATAATCATTATCAAATCTTATTATGTTGTCATTTATTTTTATTGGAGAATTAGTGCACACACTTTTTTATATTAGTTCTTTGTCTTGACTGGAAAATAATGTAAGAATTATGGATCCAGGATAGGGTTTATTTGTTGATGAAGGAACAACCAGTGGTCTGTGTGTCTTTAAATACCATAAAACAAGGACTCACGTAAGTTTAAAGTTTTTGGAGGCCACGATGTAAGAAAATGAATCATGTTGTTGCTTTCATTTTCTCAGGTAAATCATAAATACGAACATTATTTCTTCTAGAACTGTTCTCTAGACAATCAATTTTGGGTAACTGTAAAGTATTTTGCATTAGTAGGAATTCTGTGTTGTGTTCATTTTCTGATCCTTTTCCTTATGTGTCATTTAAAATATTTTCCATTCCTGAAATCTGGGTTTTCTGCAGTTTAATTTTCTCTTGTAGTTGATCCATCTGTTTTGTAATTTTTTTTAATTATCAAGTTTATTATCTATTTTCTCCATTTTTATTGGCAGTTCCTGTATGTGTGTAATAACTGACTGCAGGTCTTTTTAATGACAAGTCCTGTGAGTTAGCTTTCAAATGACTCATCCTGAATAAATAAGCACACACCTTTTTTTGACAAAATAATGACCTGAAATTGTTAGTAAATGATGTAATTTCCAGACAATATCTTTAAACTTGTTTTTAAGAAGATAGTTCCACATGAAAAGAGTATTTAAATTATCTTAAAGTTTATAATTCCTGTCAGAAATTTGAAAGAAATAACAGAGCAGAGAAACTATGCTGTTAGCTTGTCACCATCTTGACCATGCCCCTACTCTCACCTTTCTTGAAGGTTGATCACTCACTTTCATGACCAAGCTTTGTCAACTTTGCGCAAGCCTAGTATAATTCACATGACATAATACATTGGAACTTTAGCATTTTTCAACCAGCTGAAAGACAATGGCAAGTAAAGTAATGACCCCACAGCAGTCTGTTGATTGCAGAACTTTCTTTGGTTTAAGTGGTCTAAATCTGATTTCCTTCAAGAATTCAATTTTGTTTTCCCAGCTGAAGTTTGTAGTCACTGTACAAGAAATTAAAGTTAATATTGTGTTGTTAGAAGACCTCTTGCAGAAGTACTTTATTAGAACATTATAATATTAACACTAGTGGAAACTGTAAGCAACGCTGCAGGAAAGTGCATGTACAGAGATCTGTTACAGTTTAGGTTATTGGTTCTTTTCTATGCTAAATGTGATTGGTGAAAGGCTGGGTAAGGAAACCAGAGAACAGCTACATAGTCTCTAGATGCTATGCTGTAATAGAATGGAACATTTATATATCTATAAAATATGCTTTAGTGGAATATAAAGTGAGAGAATAAGAATAAGAAATATTGTTTAACTGTTCAAGATATGACTAAGTGGAAAACAGAACAGTTTTATACACAAGCTATTTTAGAGAGAGCATGCTGCTAGAAAATAATACTGGATTATGTCTGTTTACCCTTCACTGGAAGATGCACAAAAGGTATCACCATCATAGCACCTACTCATTTTTTTCACTGAAAAGTATGTCAGTGTCATGGCCCTCACTATTACACAACTGACAAGCATTTGAATAGTAGACTGGTTACATTTGGAGTTGTCCAAGAGGTGTAAGATTTTGCAGTCAGTAGCCAGAGGTACAATGTGCATTCATTTATCACAGGAGTATTATCTGTTGGAGACCACATAGGTAGGTCTGGCAATACAAGGTTTGATTTGATGACAGCATGTTGTAATTTCTTATAGAGGTCATGTAGAAGCATTTGGGGTTGATGTTATATGTGCTGCACATTTCACACAGAGGAACAACTTGTAATTTAGAGGTAAGAATTAAAAAAAAATACTTGCCAGCTGTAGGTGATGGCCACCTTGTGATTGAGAGCTATACACAATGGCCACCTGCCATTTGATATCTATAGATGAATGCCACCTTGTATTTAGCATTCATGTCTAACAGTCTAGCAATAACTGCATTCATTAAATGAATAATGCACCTACCAGTAGTGAAGGACCCTTACCTTGGGGTGAGTTTGAGAGATACTCCAGATCAAGCAAATGCAGGAAGAAGAGAGACCCAAGAAAATAATTCTGTTAAGGAAGTAATCTAATGAAAGTGCTAGAAAACAAGGAAATATCAAAAGGTTACAAAATACAGAAGAAATATACTAAAAATTATCAAATTTCAGTACATAATTATTTCCATGTTTAATTTCTAAGCTTTTGATTCTGTATTTCATTTATTTCTTTTTCTTTTTCAATCAGGTAAGGCCAGGGACCAATTTTAGCCTCAGCCTGGGTTATAATTTTAATCACAATTACAAATAGCTACACATATACATATATTATAAACAGTTATGTTTTTTACAGGCAATCCTATTATTACAAAAATTATTGATATATGGCAGATATAATTTTGGAAAAGGGAGAAATATTTACAAAAAATTCATCACAGAATGTTTAAGTAGAGAGGTTAGGTTGGACCTCCCTCATGATCGTATTTGTGTTTCCTTGACAGATGTTTTTTCAGTCATTTTTCTGAAGGTTAGGAACTTTTTTATTACTTGAGATTGGGGAGATTGAGACTAGGTCCTATTTTTAATTTTTCCTACGGCTGTTATTTTGAATGGGTGCCTCTGTAAATGTATGTCCTCCTGTTGTCTTAATATTGTAGGGCATATCATCGATACAGAAATGATTTTAAGAAGAGGACAGTAGCTTTGTTTTAAGAGTTTAAATGTTAGAATATCAAATGTGTGAAGTGTTCCCTTGCTTCTACTTGAGAGCATTTTGATCTGTCTATAGGTACACTGTGGTTCTTCCACTTTGGAAGTGTGTTGTTGAACCTTAGTATTTTTTCTACTGCTGTCTGAAGGGTTGCAATTTTATGGTCAGAACGCATGGGGAAATCAGAAGTAGTGTGTATTCTAGCCTGGGTAGTAAAACATTGATTGAAATGAACTTCCAATGAAATAAAATGTTACGCATTACTTTTAATTGAGAAAAGGTGGACGTTCCATGTTTTCAAATGCTTGTTTGAGATCTTATAAGACTGTACCTGTGAACAGTATATTTTTCATATTTGAGTAGATTTATTAGTTAAGGTTGGTTAAGACAACAATTGTGTTACTTTTTTTACTTTCTGCATCTTTTTTTAATTAGCTCAGTTGTATTGATTATTTTTCACAATGCTTTTCTACACCCCTCACTCTAGGATTGCAGGAAGTATAAGTTGTGTCATGGCAAATCATATAATTTTCATCACTAGTATCATTACCCAGGTGCATCTTTGCAACCATTACTCTTAAAATAATGTATCCTTATTCCTATCATTCTTGTAATTCATAAACTGTGTTTATTGGTCATTGAATGGAACAGCCAATGGTTATGATTTCTCTACCAGTGAATATTTACAGCCTGCCTTCTAGTGTTTGTTTGAGATGTTACTCACTGCACCAAGGTGACAGACTGGCTATTCAGGCTACAGGAAGGGAAAGAAATATGAATGGAACAGCCAATGGTTATGATTTCTCTACCAGTGAATATTTACAGCCTGCCTTCTAGTGTTTGTTTGAGATGTTACTCACTGCACCAAGGTGACAGACTGGCTATTCAGGCTACAGGAAGGGAAAGAAATATGAATGGAACAGCCAATGGTTATGATTTCTCTACCAGTGAATATTTACAGCCTGCCTTCTAGTGTTTGTTTGAGATGTTACTCACTGCACCAAGGTGACAGACTGGCTATTCAGGCTACAGGAAGGGAAAGAAATACTGTCTAAAAATGTGTGAAGACAAATATCTTAGCAAGTGTTTCAGACTGTAGTTCTTTATTTGTAAGTGCCCATGTTTCTGAATTTTTCTGAGAGTGGATAAATAGAACATATATTTAAAGATTTCTGAGTCTTAATTACAGCAAATATGTTGAAATTAGCTGGTGTTTCAGAATATTGACAATTACAACAATGTGTGAAAATATTGTGAAATGTGATAGAGATATTTCTCAGAACAAAACAATTGAACACCGTGATTTGTTTTGGGCTTACTTCTGGTAGGTACAGCAGCTTCTGTGCTACCATTGACATGGTTGTACAGAGTTTATGTGAATAATTCTGTATAGGCTGCTGTCTTAACTGGGTTTGGAGGGGCTTCGAATTTTGACAGGCTATTGCTTAATAAAAGGTAATTTGCCTTGGAGTACTTCCTAACTGTTTCAGGGCTTCTTGAAGTTGCAAAACTGATTTTTATTTCAAAGGAGACCACTTTGTGATCTGATCTTGCCAGACAAGGCATGACGATGGGTGGGGTACAGCATTCTCTCATATGTGTGAGTACCAGGTCCAATATGTTTGCACTATATGAACTGTCTGAGCTAGGCTGTTTATGTTTACAAAATCCAGAAATCTCTATGCCTGCAAATTTGAGGTCATGTAGGATTCTCAGTCTAAAGAGCAGTAATTAAAGTCCCCCATGAGTATGTATTATATGGATGTATTATATTCAATAACAGGTCAGACTAGGGCAGAACACAGAGGGATGATGATGACTTCATTAGTTTTATAAGAGATACCCTTGGAAATTAGTTGTGAAATGTAGAAGGAGTTCCTATCTATGGTTACCAAGTGATGATGAAAGGCAAATGAGATATCAACACATTTGTCCAGATCCTAGATCACTGATTTGCATGGTAAAAGGGTGTTTTAAGTGCAGTAGTATGTACAGTGTTTCTGCTTCCTGAAGATGATGATGCTGTATTTCTTAGCATTTAGTTTAAATCAGTTTCTTTCTGTGCATAAGGAATTGACTTTATTTAGTTTGTTTCTGAGGGTATATGTATCTCAAAGGGGATTTAAATATGTATCCAGTGTAGGTTTAACAACCACACCCAATGTGTAGTCATCAGCAACTTTGTTAATCACAAATCACTGTTATCAATTTGTAGGTTTGAAAAATAAATGACAAACAGAAGGAGGCACAGTACAGATCCCTGGACACAACACCATTAGCTATCCCCTCTCGGCCAGAGGAGGTGTCACACACTCAGACAACATGCATTCTCTCCTTAAGCCAGTTGGCTATACATCTTATTGTATAAAGATTTATGTTTAATGCTATCAATGTGTAGACAATTCCATCATGTCATATCATATCGGATGCCTTGGCCAGATCAAGGTGAGCAACATAAGCAGTGTAAACACTGTTGGCCACCAGCATGACCTTTTCAAAGAAGCTGACAAGATTCAGTGGGCAGGACAGGCACCCTTTACAAAACCAAATTGCAGAGGGTCTAGCTTAATCAGGTATTTGATGCCATGATTTATGAGTTCATTGATGATGTGCTTCATGACTTTACAAAAAAGATTTGTAAGGCTGATGGAACTATAATTCCCCTGGGTCTGTGGTAGGTCCTCCTTCAAAGAGAGAATTACTACATCAGTGCACCAGAATTCAGGGATATAGCTTGCAACAAAGGTTAGACCAAATAGTTTGAAGGAAGGGATCAATGACTGTATATTTAACATTGTTTATTAGATAACCCAGTATGTTGTCTTGGCTCATGGAGGAAGTGTTATTGTTCTTTGAGAGTACTTTAAGAATGTGCTATTTAGTGATAATGGGGAGTGGAATGCTTCAGGAAAGGTTTTAGATGGGATGTTGGTTGCTGCAACTTTTTCAGCTAGTATGTTTGAATTATCTTTTGGGTTTGAGTGGAAGGCTTTATAAGTTTCAAGAATAACTGAGAGTTATTTCTTAGTTTTCTGATGAAACTAAAGTAGGACTTATAATTATAATTTGCTTCTGTTGCTAGTCTTAATTCATATGATGATTTACTGGTCTTTAAAGTTTCCTTCGGTTTTTAATACTATTTTGATGATGTGGGGTGTTGTAGCCCTATAAAGTAGTTTAAGAAATGTCTTTTTGCTGTTATGAAGATTGTATCAGTAGACCACTAGGACATTTTATTTTTGAATAGGGTTTGAGTAAGGATACCCAAAGAAATAAGTACTGACTAGAAGTCTCCATTTGTGTACAGAATAATGAACAAGCTGTGCTATGTTTTCATGTCAAGCAGCTAAAGTCTTCAGTACCATCCCAGGATGATAAGTTAATGGATCGTTTTTAATCATACATTAATATTTAGGTTATTTAGGTTAAGAAATGATATTGCGAAAAACAGTAGAAAATTCCAAATTAAACAAGTTATTGAAGAACATGGTAGAAACTGGGAACCATTACTATCTTACCTCCTCTTTGCCATTAGAGAATTACCAAAGCTTCAAAATGACTCAATCCTTTCGAGTTATTGTATAGCAGATACAGTGTTTGAAAAAACTTAAGGAAACAAGAAATATCAATTTAAATGTATCTTAGAATACTTTCCAAGTTACAATGTGAGAGCATATCAAAAGTGCCCAGGATATACAGCAAAGGATGTTTAATAGAAATGCAAGGACTAGAGAATTCAAAGCTGGAAAACGTGATAATTTTGATTTCCTCCACAGAAAAACATGTTTTAGCTAAGTGGTGGGTTCCATTAATAATAATGCTATAATTATCATTATTAATAATGCTAAAATTAAATGATATAGGCTACAGAGTTATATAGATTGATAACAGAAAGCCGAACAGATGTACTACATCAGTATTCTGACACCATATTAAGAAGTGCAGTTTAATGGTAAAAAATGACGGAACTGATGGAGCAAGCAAAAACCTCCATGTGTGCAGTACAATTAGATGGCATGCTAAGACATAAAAGCAAGAGCTAAGGGAATTTCTGTTGGGAAGTAAGGAAATATTTTCAAAAATACCTGACAGTGCAAACTTGATTCAACATTATGCTTACACAATATGTGAGTAATAAAGCAAGGTTGTGTAGGAGCAACTACAAAAACTGGTTATAATTGAAGTTAGAGAAGAGTCAAAAAGAGAGAGTGTAACAGTCCCATTGTATTAGTCCTAGACCTTAATGGAGCACTGAGATTCTACATTTCAAAACTTGACCACTACTCAGTCCACGTAAAACAATGTACTTCTCTTACTCTCTTCAGATATAATTTGGATGACTGGATAGTCAACTGCAAATTCACTCCCAGTTTAGCACGTCTTTCCCTCATTGACAGGGAAATGTAAATGTCCCAGCATATCCTTGTTTATCTCTGAGTTATTTCTATACAAAATATAAGGGCTAAAACTACCATGAGAATTTAAGGCTAGGATTCTTAAGATCCTCACTGATCAATAGCCTAATAGGTAGCAATGAAACTATGAGGAATTCAAAAGGTGGGAGAAGGCAACATTCTTAAGCGCAATAGGTCTGACAAAGGGGTACTGACAAATCCTACTAATAGCTAGTATCTGAAATCGGGAATAATGCAGCCTTTTCAATGTTAGATGCCTCATGCCAGTCATCTCATTCCTTTTGGGCTACATGGTGCTCTGGCAGCAGTTTAAAGAATAATGGAAGAAGTCTGAAAGTCCCATCTCAAATAAAATACTGCTTATATAGATGTTGTCATAATGCACACTGAAGACTGGCACTACCATCTAGCTAAGGTACAGGCTATGTTAATCTCTCTTATACAAGTTAGACTGAAAGGCAATGACTCCAGCAACAAGTTACATATGATGAAGGCAAAACATTTAGGATATGTAAAAGGCAGGGAAATTGTTTGCCCCTGGAGATAAAACTACAGACAGTAAACCACTGGATGACATTTTGGTGATTAGCTGAATACTTTCAAAATTTTGTGACCCATTTTGTATACATAACATGTCCTCTTACAGATTTAATAACATTCCTTAAAGTAAAATGGACATTAGAGGTAGAATGATTGAAGGAATTACATAGAGAATCTGTTTTAGCATACTCACATTTCAGTAAACCCTTCATAGTTTATACTGATTTATCAGAGGCAGGCCTAGGGCAGTACTTTCATGGAAGTTTGAGGAGGAAGAACACCTTATTATGCTTTTTAAGTCATATCTCAGTAGAATGGTGTTAAATATTCTACTACTGAGAGGGAATGACTGGTAATCAAGTGGATTCTGTCCTCTTCACTGAAATATTAGCTCTTTAGCGGCGACTTTACATTGAGCACAGACCATGAATCCCCCCCCCCCCATAGTGTGTCTACATTAGCAACAAGAAAGAAATACTAAAATTCAGAGCTGGATGTTTTCGTTAAAAAAAAACAAAAAAAAAAAAAACAGCTAAGTTGTCAATATGAATGTCTTGTCTAGGTCTCACAGCTGATTTAGTGGGCTTGAAACCAAGGGCTTCAAATTGGGAATGTCAATGTAATATATTAAGGTGCTTTTCACCATATGATGTGTCAGATTTAAGTGAAATATTGTATTGCTGGAAATAGTATAAGTAGTACTGTATCTTTAGAGGGCGGCTGTGGTGGTGCAGCGGTTAGTGTTGCCACCTCACAGCAAGAGGCTCTCCTGTTCAATCCTCGGCTGGGGTACCTTCTTTGCGGAGTCTGCATGTCCTCCCTGTGGTAACATGGATTTCCTCCAGGTGCTCTGGTTTCCTCCCGCATCCCAAAGACATGCTGTAGATGGATTGGACACTCTAAATTGGCTCTAGGCAGGAGTGTGTGCATGTGTGTGCCTTCTGTGGAAGGTTGGGCGCCGGTCTGGCAACTCTACACCGTAAAACTCCACTGCCAATCATGATCAGACAGGTGATCCTCTGTGGTGACCCCTAACTAGGAAAAGCTGAAAGATCAGTACTGCATCTTTAGAACAGACAGCAATATTTTTGTATTAGCTAGTGTGGGTTTCCATTGGAATTTTTGTCAATGAGCAGTTATTCTAATAGAATGGTTTATAAAAGTAAGACTATGGCACTGTTGATCAGAGAAGACGGCTTCTGGATGCAAGGGGACCTTGTTCCTGGACCAGTGATTCTGAGAAGTGTGCTGCAGCAAAGAAGACATTACAGTGTAAACTGAATAAGCATGGGCATGGTCTAGTAAGGATTCAGAAAAGAAGAAAGTTGGATGAAAGCAACTTTGGACTGCATTGAACCTCGTATGAGAAACTGGAAATTGTGTCAATATTTAAACACAAAATCTCGACAAAAACTGAAACACATCTAAAGCCAATGTTTTGTAGGAGGACAAGCTAGCCTGCACCCCCAAACCTCCTACAAATTATATATACCATCTTCAAGGTTGCCTAATAATGCAGAATTGGCATATAATCTTCCTTGCTTTAATATTATTTATATTGATATTTTAGATTTTTTGTTAATGTTTTCACTGCCGATATTATAATGTTTAGATAATTTTGAGTATATATGCACATATCAGTCCACTTTTAAATTTTGAAATACCAAAATCTCGAGTTTTGAGATACTGAACTCAAAACATCGAGATTTTGGTATCTCAAAAGTCACAAAGTAAACCAAAAAAAAAACCAACTAAAATAATGTTTTTACAGGGGGGCAAGCCCCCCTGCACCCCCCACACCCCCTTACTTTAATATACCAACTCCGAGATTGCGCTACAGTGAAGAGAATGGTAAGTGGAACAGGAGCATTACCCTTTTCTTAAATGTAGCGCAATCTCGGAGTTGGTATATTTAAGTAGGGGGGTGTGGGGGGGGGGGTTGTTTCAGCTATGTTTTTTTTTTTTTTATTTCGTTCACTTTTGACTTTTGAGATACCAAATCTCGATGTTTTGAGTTCGGTATCTCAAAACTCGAGATTTTGGTATTTCAAAATTTAAAAGTGGACCTATATATATATATATATATATATATATATGTGTGTGTGTGTGTGTGTGTGTGTGTGTGTGTGTATAGATGTATATCTATATGCACATACATCTAAAAGAAATCCATTTTAAAGAAAATGCTTTTATAATATTCAAAAAGCATTTAAAGCAGGCCCAGTGGACTGCAGCCATTTACAAGTCCAGCTCAGACTTCAAGAATGACCCTAGTTTCTAAGCTTCATGCTGTGTTTTACTTAAATTACAATGTAGCTTATGCCCAAATTCATTAGAACATAGAATATGCACTCATGTGCCTACTGGGTCTTGTCATTTGAGCAGTAGCTACCATAAACAAAAGATGTACTGAACAGCAGCCTTGGCCTCAATGTATTTATCAGTTCTGTACTATCAATGTACACTAGAAGGATTTACAAAAAACTGCAATGGCTGAGTCATGTACAAGAGCCATCTTCATTTAGGAAGCTACAGAATTTAACACAAAATGTGAATATCATAGGGCGAGTTAACAAGGAAGAAGAAAACCTTCCATGACCAGGATGACTGAGATAGCTGATTTGAATATTCAATTGTCAATAAAAAGTGGTTTAAAATTATTGTATTAAAAATAAAGTAATTCTATTAAAAATGGCTTAAGCAGTGTGACTTTTGGGACAGAAACAACTGACTTTAATGATCATGCAATCCAACTTATAAGGCAATGATTTTGAAATTACAGTCTTAGAACTATATTAATGGTCAGATATTGCAGTAACTGATATTTAGTGAACTGATATGTATTACCAACCATTGCTATTTATGTATGTATTTATGCATGTATGTATATATGTATGCATGTATGGATGTATTTTAATTTGTTTACTAGGGTAGAGCACTGATCATTTCTAATCATTTTCAGATTCAGCTGGGGGTCATAATCAATATCAGTAAATTTCAATGAATAAAAAATAGTACAGAAACAATGATAATATTCTGTAAGTTATATTGACTAAAAAAGTTCAGATACAGTGAAATTATAGTCTAAGAAAACACACAAAGATTCATTGTACAACAGGGGTATAGAAAGATTCAGTCTATTGCAGGATTATACAAAGACTGTTAGTCTTGGGTATTTACCATAATGAAAGGTCATATCAGACTGGAGGAGACAGAGTGACAGGAGAGGTGCGGGTTTGTCTAGATTATAAGACTAAATGGGTTAATGACATTTTGCTTGATTTATTGCGTGATATTTTAATACAGCATGGAATATGGGATTAGATAAGGTATTTAAGTGTCAACAAGAGTTAATGGTCAAATAATCTGATGAATCAATATATACTGAACCCAAAACTAAGACTTATAAAGGAGAAAGAACCTATCTTAAACAATTTTTGTAACAGCACAATCAAGCCCGTTAATGGTAATATACAGGAAGTACTGAATTAAAAGGTGTGATTGCAAGCTATGGGTCCTCCATCTATTAACCAGGAAACCTGTAACATAAACATGCTGGAGGCATTCCCCATTCAACCCCATGCTATATTCATTGGTGGCTATAACTACCTTACCGTATACTGGGAATCAGACACAACCCCAAATGTGCAGGCCCAGGGATTCCTGTCTTCATAAACACAGACAACCTGAACCAGCTAGTCTGTACACCCACTAGGGGTGCTAACATCCTTGACCTGGTCCTTGCAAACATTATCACTGACATTATGTAATATCCCTACTGGTTAGGTCAAACTATAAAGCTGTATCCTTTGAAACAAAAAACAAATGCAGGAACTTGGCTAATCCTGGAACTCTTAGGAATTATTCTAAGGCAAACTTCCGACTAACAAGTGACACCTTAGCAAAATGTCAAACCCCATCCCGTACCCTAAGAACACCATTGCCTATGCAGAACTGCTCATGAAGACCTTGTACAATCATGTTAGTGGCTAAACAGAGAGAGTCAAACCTACCTGGAATAAGCACAAGACAAATTCAGAAAACAAGCCTCCTTGGTGGAATCCCAACATCAGTAGGCTGTAAATCTAAAGCAAGAAAATCATGGTAAAAAGTAAGAAGTGCATTGCCCATCAAGATAAAAACTACTTATCAATCTAAAAAGCAACTCAGGGGTCTAATCAAGTGTACCAAAGCTATATTTGAGGTAAAAAAAAGCCTCCCAGGCCAAAGAGATGTTCTTCAGCTATGTTTGCAAACTCAAAGGCAATACACAACAATGTGCTGAAATAATTGTAAATGGAGATACATATACCAAGCAGGAAGCTATAGCAAATTTACTGTCCAGCAAATTTAGGTTCAATTTTAGGCCTTCCCCAGACAACCCTCAGGAAAAAAAAACTCCAAGCTATGGCTAAGGAACAGGTCCTCAATGCATTCACAAAGGCCAAAAGTGCTACATCAGTGGGCCTCAGTAATATCTCAGGATACCTACTTAATAACAAGAAACATGAAAAATGACCCATCAAAGTCACTAAAATCACTAACTGTAGCCAACAGGCAGGCTTCATGCCAAGTGAATAGAGGACTGCAAATCTCACCTTTCTGCACAAGGCTGGGCCATCTATGGACCCAGTAACTACAGATCCATAAGTCTGACTAGTCTCACGTGCCAAGGAAATAACCATCATGGAAAGGATAAAGTGACATAGGTAATATTCAGACATTGGATGCAACCCGAGTTTGGTGTAATCAAGTGCAGGTCATGCCTATTCAAATGGGTGGACTTTTTGAGAAGGTCACCAAAGCAATGGATGAGGGATAGACAATGCACACTGCATACCTTGGCCTGGCCATAGCATTCAATACAGATTCCCACACAGGTATTGTAGAAAAACTCACAAAATTGAGGATAAACACTTATGTTCCCACTGGATAGCCATCTGGCTCAAAGATAGGACCCAAGAAGTTAGGATAGGGCAGTCTACTTATATAAAAAGGACAGTCAGTAGTAGAGTTCCATAAGGTTCAGTGCTGAGACTTCTCCTTTCTGGCATTTATTTCTCTGAAGTCAAGGCTAACATTAAAGGCCACTGGCTGACCAAATTTACAGTCAACTGCAAAAAAATCACGAAAGACACAAATATACTCCAAGAAGGCCTGATACAGAACAATTACTAGTGCCAGAACCACAGTCTAAAACTCAGTGCTAGGAAATGTTTAATAGTATCCTTTCGGGAAGAAGACTACCCCTGGAAACTACCGTAATTGATAATACACCCCTAAGAGTAGACCCGGTGGTCAGGGATTTGTGAACAAACTAGACAGTAACTTGGTCATTGATCATGATGTGCTTACATTAGTAAGGAAATCATTGTATGTTGTGCAAGTTATAAGCATGGGTATATCATATTGGTCCAAGGATGCCATTGTTCAGCTGTACTTGGCTCTCACCAGACCAATTACTGACTACAGTCTATCCTTCAGTATGTACCTGACCGGGCATTTACAACAACTGGAGTATTCACAGGGGTTCCTCACAAAAAAAGAACACAGTTTGTAAACAACATGTCCTAGGCAGACCACCTGAAAGCCTTATCCCTGTAATGTGTCTCGTACACACTGCTGAGAGGCGATCTGTCCCTGGCATACAAAGTATCCTATGATCCCACTCTAATGGACCTGATGGACATCCACAAAACAAATAGTATCAGAATTAATTGATCTAAGGACCTAAACCTTGTCTGCAAAATAAATAGGACATGCTGGAGGGAGAAATATGTATCTCAAAGACGAACCCTTCTCTGTAACAGGCTTCCCATTCTATATACAGCACAGTTCTTCCCAACTCATTTCAATCATAACTTGGACCAGTGGATGTGGAATCAGAAATTTACACCTGGTGTGGCACTTTTGACTCTGTCAGACAGAGGCAGCCTGTAAATGCTTGGCCAGCCATGCCCAAGTATGCCCCTTAAGATAACACTATACTATCAAAGATTGCCAGATACGTTTGGGAAGTATGTCTCAGCTTAAAAAAGGCCCCCATAGATCATTAGCCTAGTAATCACCTACAAACCTATGAATTTAATGACTGAATGTTTAAAGGAGTTAACAGAATGAAAGATAATGAATGGTTTACAAGCAAAAGATGAAACACTTTTCTTGCATTAGTGCCAGAGGCTCTTGTGCAAACGTAGGCAGGGGCATTTTAAAACATGAAATGAATGCAAATGTTTAAGCAGCTGCTGACAAGTTAATCAACAGGAAAAGCAGTAAATATTTTGAATGAAGATTGGGTTTTATAAGAATGTGTTTGGTCTAAGTTGTATATGAACAAGTGTTTGAATATTGGTTTAGGTATGACAAGCAAAACCATGAAAAGTAAATTGGACAGATGTGGTAACATATTAAAAAGAATGTGGGACATAGTAATGCTTTTGATACTGCTATAGAAGACTGCACAATGTATATTGAAAGACTGAGTCTATATTATTTAGGAAATAACTTTCAAGACTAATTGCCATTGTTGCTAAATGTGATGGGCAGCAGTAATTGTGTATTGTTTTCTAGTTAAGTAGCAGGAGATAAACTATCTGAAAAGTCATTAAAGGACATTTTATAGAATTTACAAAAACATGTGACTTCAGAAACATTGACAACTGCACAGAGCTTTAGATTGCACTAGAGAAAATAAATAAGATGAATATTTTTGGAATATGTGTCAGAAATGCACAGATAAGCTGAGCATTTGAAGCTTGGAGAATGACTTACAGATATACTACCAAACAGATGCAACTGTAGCTAAACTATAAAAGCATACAAAAGGCACAACTTTGTAAAAAAAAAGAGTTGACAGTATGGATGCATTGAACACAGCAGGAATAGTAACCTAAAACACCACAGCAACTGCGATCTTAACAAAATTCTCTACTAATTCTTTTAAGAAACAGTCATATTTTGGTGTTAAGTGAAAATCAACTCCTACTCAATCAACACCAGCTGGAATATCACAATCCAGTTTAGAAAATAATAAGGAACGTTTGAATACAACCCTGTTTCTAGTTTAGTAGCAGAAGGTAAACCATCTGAAAAGTCATTAGAAGAAATTGTGTACGTTTTACAGAAGTGTGTGAATACAGAGCTATTGACAATTGCAGCAACTTTTAGTTTTAACAAAAGAAAACAATGATATGAACATTTTGGAATGTGTGGCAGAAGTGTATAAATTACAGAGAACTGAAGCTTGGAGAATGACTTACAGATATATAGCAGCAACTGATGACACTAGAACTATTGCAAATATGGCTGAGTGAAATCCTAACAGAATTTCTGTTATGTTTCATAACAAACAATAGCAAAAACAACCAGAAAATGCAGCTGCCCAACACTCTGAAAAGTCTGTATTTTCTTTGGCAGATATACCAAACAATTCCTCCACTCAATTGAAGTAGAATTTATCATGTAATCACAAAATTAAGTACTTATACACTCAAAGTAAAAAGCATTCAGTGTTTATTAAGCACTTTCATCTAGTAATATAGACATCATCATAACAAAGAATTGCTAAAAATAAGCTCACTTATAAAGAATCTACTCATTACCACACCTACAAGCAAACCAACTGGTTCTTTTTCATACCTTGCCATAATTCTCTGCTGACATCTTTGCCTGATTTCCCTGGCTAAACTAAACAAACAAAAAATAAATAAAACTGTTGAGAAAAATGAAACTCACCTTCAGTGACAACTGCCTACAGGCTACAGAAGTTCAATTAATATCCCACCACTGCCAACAATATGTGACATCCCTGCTCTGGGCTGGTAATCAAGGAGCCTCAATCCTCACCACTGAGGGATGCTCACTTGGAACGATAATAAATACATTCCAGATGCAGCTCTCTGCACCAAGCACAATTTCACTTGAGTACACAGAGAACACACTCCCAGCCTGGGTCTGGGTTTCCCTGTCTCTCACCAGCCCCCAAATAAGACTCTACACTGACCACAGCTGTAGAGTTGAGTCCTTAGCTGAGTGTTCAAGCTATGTTCTCCACCACCCTCTCTGTGAAACCAGTGTTCAGTGTCCCTGCATCAAGTAGCTGACACATACCCCCCTTAGATTTGATTTTCACACAAACACACACACACATGTGCACACACACACACACACACACACACACACACACACACACACACACACACACACACACACACACACACACACACACACACCTTGGAAAGGCTGGCACAGATTTATCAGCTATGCCCCCTCTACACAGACTATAAAGTAGATACTGTCACCAGAACACTCCAAAGCCAGTTACTCTAAGGCTCTTACAAGGGTACCTAGTTATACTGAGTTCAGTACTGAGTATACTGACAAGAAATCACTTTGGGTTGACTGAGACTATTGTGATAGGTGCATATTATCACAACCCTCTGGGGAGAGGTGATAACTTCATTGAGGAGACGTCTTGAGCAAACTGCACAGATGATGTTGAAGACCCTAACGTCCCTTTAGAAGTGGGACTAGTGAGAAGGTCAGAGAGATTAGCCAAGAAGCAGAACACAAGTTCCTCCCAGCAGGAGAACAATTAATACAGGGAGTCCAGTTACAGGAAAAGTAATTCATGGAGGAAGCAATTCCAATGAAAACGACAATGGTAAATTCCTATCCTTGGAGCAATGAGGTCATCATGAGGGATCTGCCTGGTGATGTGAGTAAAACTAATTTTTATGATTATAATATTTGCAACTTTTCTGAATTTTCTATTGGCCCTGAAAATCATAGTTTATTTCTCAAAGGATTTAGTTTTATCCTTTCTAAGAGAGCTAGGATAGAGGACACAGTACTGGATTTGAAGTTATTTACAAGACAGTTAAATTTCAAGTACATTTTTGGTAATGACTGTGGTGAAACAGATGTGAAAAAAATTAGAAGAAAAAGTATGGTCAACCCCCCCCCCCTCACCATGTCATTAATGTGTTTGAAAAGCAATGTGAAAATGATATTCATAATGAGCTGCAGAAATACACAAGGAAGTTTTTCAATCTCACAATTCAAGAGAGACAGGTGTTTAAGGAATTTAACAGTAATCTTGATATGAGGTGTATGAAGCCCCATAAGGGTGGGGGTATGGTCATTATGGATACTATAGATTACTCTGGGAGAATGCTCAATTTACTGTACAATGATTCTGCAGTGTGTGTCTATAAATGAAATCAGTATAGCCTATAGAGCTATTAAAATTGTATTCAATAAGTTGCTGCTATTTGATAAAATTCACAGGGTCTATATGACTATCTCAGAGCTGACCACCCATTCATACCTAAAATATTTTGAAATCTGATTATATAAGGGTAATAACCCTAACTCTTAACTGATATTTTAAATGAACTGTAGCTGGGTCCGGCACCAGAAATACCCTCAAAAAGCCCTATTGTAAACTGCAGCGATATAGCTAACCTTAGCCATATAAACAAAAACCCTCAGTCGCTAGTGTTTTTAAGTTCATCTAGTGACTACCTTGCAGCTAACCCTCCTGCAAAACAGTAAATTAAGGCTAATTTTAAATTTATATCCTGCCTAAAAGGGCCTATTAAACTAAAGTTAATTTAGAACTTAAAACTTGCCTAAAAGACCTATTGGAAGTAATATTACACCCACCTTGCAACCTCCAATCACTGGCAAATTGGAAAACTGGTTAAGCCCCGCTCCGCTCGCCCTCGCTCCGCTCGCCCTCGCTTCGCGCCCCACCCTGCCCCCAAATCCCACACGCCCCTACTATTGCTTAATTTATATCTCCCTGGCCACTCCCAACCCCTCTACAACCAATCACCTACAACCTGTACTACAACCTCAACCTATCCCATCTGCCGATACTACTCTCCCTCCCCTCCACTACTCTCATACTAATACCAAATCTTAACCTAACTGCTATGTCTATCTACACACCTTTATTGCTAACCTTTCTGCCATCCCTGCTAATCATCCCATATCTACTCTCCTCCTATGAAAACACGGAATACCTTGGCTTTCACTACCCCAGATTCCAGACCTCAACTCCTTCACTTACACCCAACATTCCTCAACTTCTCCCCTCCCAGATTCTTACCTCACCCAATTATGTCCCTATCAGGCCTGAATACATCCACTCCAAACCAAGGTACTATCATAGTACTCTACTCAGGATCTGGAAACTCATAACTAGGCTAAAAAACAACCTCACCATGGATGGTGACATCCACCCAAACCCAGGTCCAACCACTACTACTACCTCTATTCTCTCCACCAACTCCCCAACTGATATAGACCCCTCACATAGACCCCCAGACTCCCTGCTGGCCTGCCATCTGAACATCAGGAGCATAAATAACAAAATCCAGCACCTACATGCCCTCCTGGCAGTATATTCACCTGATATACTCTGCCTCACAGAAACATGGCTAAAACCTGCCACTAAGGACAATGAAGTCCTGCCGCCTGGGTACAACATGCATAGACTTGATCGCACCCAAAAAAAGGGCGGAGGGGAAGCAATACTCTACAAGTCCACCTTATCTGTCACCATAGCCAACCTACAACCCCCCCCTATTCAACAACGCTGAAATCATTATCACAAAGCTACATATTAACAACCATAAAAGCATAAACATTGTCTGTGTCTACATTCCCCCAGGGAAGAACACAGACACCCTTGAGGAGTTCCTAACCTGGCTCAACAACAACCAGCTGCAGGAAACCATAATCCTCGGCGACTTCAACATTGACTGGAAAGCCTGCTCCTCTCAATCCCCACAACCCATGTAAACCTCCAGGGATTTACCCAAACCATAAACTCACCCACTAGGCTAAGCAAATCACAAGACAAAGCTAGTACCCTGGACTGGATACTCATCAATAACTCTCCACATCTCTATACGGCAGGCACTGTACCAGATGATCTGAGTGATCACTGCCTCACATATATACTCAAGCTTAAGTTTAACTACTATCATCAACCCACCTATAGAACTATAAGAAGCAACAAAAACTTTGACCCCCAAAAATTTAACAATGAACTAAAGGCATGCAACTGGTCTGCCCTAAAAAGCCTCCCACTAGATGAAGCAGTCATTTACTTCAACTCCAGATTCCTGGCTATTCTCGACCTTCATGCCCCCAGTCGTACTAGTAGAACCAAGGTCAATACTGCACCTTGGCTCACTAAAGAAACTAGGGCCAAATTTGCATTATGAAATAAAGCATGGGACACCTACTGGACTACTAAAACCCTACCTGACCAACTATTATTTAGGCAACTAAGAAATGATGCAAAAAAATCTGTAACTATAGATAAAAAGAAATACTACTACTGCCTACAACAAGTACACAAATCTAAACCTTAGAAATTCTGGATGGGAAGAAATCGACTTCTCCACCCAGGACAAACCACCACCACAAACCCATCTGCTACTAATCAAAATCCCCCAGAAGACATTGCCAACTCCTTTAACACCTTCTTCACTGAAACCATCCAAACTTTAGCAAACCAACTCACACCCAGTGGTTTTAATCCAAACACAACCAATTCTAAAGCAATAACTTCCTTCAGTCTCCAACCAGCCCCACTTAACTCATTAAGACCCTACTTAGGAAACTAAGTCCCACCACCCTGGCTGCTGACCTCCTCCCAGCCGACTCCTTACAAAAGGCTGCAGATGCAATTGCATACCCCATCTCTGTCCTTATTAACTGATCCATATCAGAAGCCATAATCCCCAACATATGGAAATTCTCACATGTCATACCACTTCACAAAGGGGGCAGTTCCACTGAACTGTCTAACTACAGGCCCATAGCCATTTTGTCACCACTAGCTAAGATCATGGAGAAGTGCGTTCATATTCAACTCATGAAATATCTCACACAGAACAAACTTCTATCCAACTCGCAACATAGCTTTAGGCCTAATCACAGCACCACAACAGCCGTCCTCTCTTTCTCAAACACAATAAACCACAATCGTAACAATAACAAACTGTCCTCTGCTCTCTTTCTAGACCTGTCCAAGGCCTTTGACATGGTGGATCACAAAATGCTAATGAATAGCCTGGAGGCCTACAACTTAAACAAACAGGCCCTCCAATGGTTTGAGTCCTACCTACAAGGCAGGAAACTGTGGTAGGGAAAACTCTCCTCACACCTCTCCATCAGACTCGGAGTCCCCCAGGGCTCAATACTAGGTCCCCTTCTTTTCTCCATCTTTATAAATGAACTTAGCACAGTCATACCAGAGGCTACCTGCATTCAATATGCAGATGACTCGACCTTGATCTGCTCTGCCTCCACCCCAGCAAAACTTACCACAATAACCCAAAGCACCTTCAACAAGGTTGAAAATTGGCTACTAAATCAACGCCTAATACTAAATCCCAACACAACTAAGTTACTTCTCTTCACCCCAACATATAGGACCACCTCACCACTGTTCAACTTAACAGTTAATAATGGTACCATCATCTCCCCAGCAACCCAAACTAAACTGTTGGGTGTCACGATCGACAACAACCTCAGGTTTGGTGCACACATCAATCAAACTATAAAAACTACCAATAAAAAATGTGGTAGTCTCTACAGGATCAGATCATTCCTCACCCCACAAGCTAGAATTGCAATTGCCCGCTCCCATCTCCTATCTACCCTTCACTATGCCTCCCCTCTCTTCTCCCACCTGAATAAAACCGATCTTAAAAAATTGTCATCATGCTACAACCACATTGCCAGATTTGTAACTGGCTCACCCTACCGTACCCACCACTGCCAGAACCTGAATCTCCTGGGCTGGCTGGAACTACCCCACCTCTTACAGCTCAACCAGCTCAAAGTTGCCCATAAAATCCTCCACCATCCGGACACTACCCCAGCCCTAAGAAACATAATCTGCCCCTACAGCAACAATTGAACACTCCGCTCAACCACCAAACTCCTAGTATTTACGATCAAATCCAACCATGCTGCAGGCGACTCCCTCTTCGCCAATTCTGTCGGTAAAAACTGGAACTCACTACCAGCTGACATTACCCTAGAGTCTTCACCAACTATATTTAAACAAAAACTTAAAAGCTACCTCAAATCACACTGGATATGTCCCTGTACCAACCCGGAGTAGGACCCCACACATCCCCCCACCTCACTCTTAATAAATGTCCCTGCCCGTCCATGCCAATGATATCCTTTAAGTCAGCTACTCTAGGTATTGTTTGTGTAAATAAAATTTCTTAAACCCAAGGTAATATGTTATCTTTAACTATTACTTTTAATTGAAAAGTATGCCTTAGGCCTCATGGATGGATGTATGTACTATGTCTACAATCAGCTTGTATTTAACCTCAATTATTAGATTATCTATTTTATAATGCCTATAACTTAAGTGCTACATTCCTAGTATTTGTAATTTGTAAATTGTATATGTAATTTGGAGCTTTTCTCCCCGGGACTCCACTGAAAATGGACACGTATCCAGCCGGACCATCCCGGTTAACAAATGTAAAATAAATGTAAAATAAAATAAAATAAAAAATAAAATCTAAAAATACATTCCAACATGAATAATCCACCTATGCATCCAATTGTGGCTGCAAGAGGGTCAGCCACAGAACCATTGGCTAAATGTATTGACCAGAAACTGGATAAAGTATTTACATCTTTTTTACACATCCTGAAAGACTCGTGGGACCTTTTGAATAAACTTAGAGACGTCTCAGTTAAAGATTAATTTTTACTAGTCACTGGTGATATACACAGTTTATTTTCCATGATTCCTCAGGATGTTGGATTAAGCTGGTTTTAAGATATTGGCAAATGATTTGGTGAGTTATGACCAGTTGACAATGAATTAGTGATCAAATTTAATAACATGGTATTAAACAATCATTTTATAACATTTGAAGGGGAGTTTTATAAACAGACCATTGGAGTAGCAATGGGGGCAGCATGCCTCCCCCCAAAATTTGCCAACGCTGTGTTACTCAAATGGGAGAGTGATATCTTGTTTAAGCTCCCCATGTTTATAAAATGTATTGCTTATTTCAGGCTCCCTGATGACCTTCTCATACTCTGGACTGGGTCTGAGACAGAGTTTGTGTCCTTCATAGCTGTTGTACAGGCCAGTACTTCATTTCTTGACTTTATGTTCTCGAATAATAGTGACATAGTCAATTTATTGGACATCACTTTTATAAGGGGGCTGAATGACAATTTTATTACAGAAGTATATAGGAAGCCAACCTTCTGTAACACATTTTTGTATTTTACGAGTTGTCACCCTTACACCAGAAAAAGGCTGTAGTCAGGAGCCCGCACATCAGGATATCATGGTTAACTTCTGAGGGTATAACATGTATTGAGCATTTTGACAGACTGGGGTCAATGTTTATAGACCGTGGATATCCAAGCACCTTGGTCAACAATGTAAGGCAATAAGCTTTGTTTGAGAGGCATATGAAATTTGCACCTATTATCAAATGTGGTTTGAACCAAATAGAGAAAGTAAAAGGTAATATAGGTAGCCTTAACCCAAATAGGATGGTTTTGCATTATACTGTAAACATCAAAGAAATTGAAACTATTATTTGCAAAAATTGGGTACTGTTACAAGTTAATTCTGATTTGAAAGAACTGTTTTCAGACAGACCTACATTTATTTATAAAAACAGGCCCAATTTTAAAGCACTTTTAGAAAAATCTAGTAGCCACAAAACTGGTATTGGTGTGACAAGGAAGTGTGGTCACTGTCCACAGTGCAGTTTTATTAATACAGGGCATAAGGGTAGCTTGCCAATTAAGTTCAATAACAGTGAAATGTTAGAAGCATGAAACTGTGGGTCACAAATGGTGGTATACTTTGCGACCTGTTAATCTTGTCCTGCGTACTACACGGGAAAGGCAAAAAATGCTTTTATAAACTTATTTACCAACACAATTATAGTATACAGTGGATGATAGTAAGAGTGCTCTGGCAAGACACTCTAATGTTTCCTTTGGTTTTAAAAGATTTACATTTTTGGTCTTGGAGCAAATTCAGTGTTCCCCATTCACAGGTGACTGGCACAATAAATTGTACCACCAGGAAATATTATTACTAGTGAACTAAAACTGAGGGCCAGTAGTGTATGAAGTTTTATTTATTATCTATTTTTTTTTGTGTTTTATATTTTGCACTTGTAGTAATCTTGTTGTACTTATTATAGTCATACAAAAATAATGATTTTAACTTTGTTTACTTCAGCTTTTCCATGCAAAGTTTTTTAATGTGCATGCTTTTTTAAAGCAATCTATTTCCAAGGATGAGGCTGTTACCGGTTGATTGGTTTGTTTGTAGGTGCAGTAATGAGTGGATTCTTTATAAGTGAGCTCACTTTTAGCATTTCTTTGTTCTGATGATGTCTATATTACTAGATGAAAGTGCTTAACAAACACTGACTGTTATTACTTTGAGTGTATAATTACTTTATTTTATGATTAAATGGAGAATTCTATTTCATCTGAGTGGTGGAATTATTTTGTATATCCACCGAAGTGAATACAGACTTTTCAGAGTGTTGGACAGCTGCGTTTGCTGGTTGTTTTTTCAATTGTTTATTTTGTTGCTTCCATTTCTGGCTATACATTTGTTTTTTGTATACTTCGTAAGAAACATTTTTTTACATAAAACTCACCACCTAGTGACTCCATGGTAACTGAAAGAACAATACCCAAATTTTAAAAAAAAATAACGATCTAAGCTTGACCAGTCAACTTAGACAAAATCAGATGAATAATGTAGTGAAGTAAATGCACTAAAAAAAGGTTTAGGCAGCATTATCAGATCAATGTTATAAGAAGTATTTATTTGAGATACATTTCTACACAACTTAAATATTATAAGAGAATTGATGGACCAATGAAAAACTTTTCTTATATTTAAACTTGTTTCTCCTTCTCCTTTTCTTTATGAGAATTGTTTTAATAGAAATCCATTTATTTCAATCAAGATCTCCAGTGGCATGTAATTCACACTGACACATATGTGCATGTTTGTGGACTATATTAATTTAGAGAAAGATGTATTCCTCAAATATGTCTTCATTGATCACCAGCCACGGAAATTCATGTCAGTGAACTGCAGAATTTTTCCTATGGTTCAGAAACACTCACCTAGCCACCATCCGGAACACACAACACACTAAATCAAATCCACCAAAGTGGGGGGGCTGTGCCTCTCATACCCCCCAATGTCGGGGGCTGTGCCCCTAACACCCCTCCTAACTATATATACCAACTCTGAGATTGCACTGAAGTGGGGAAAAGGGCAAAGTTGAGATGATGGCCAAGTGTTTCTGAACCATGGAAAAAATTCAGCGGTTCTCTGAAGTGAATATCTGCGTCTGGTGATTGATGAAGATGTATTTGTGTAATAAGTCATTCGCTGAATTAATTTAGACCTGTGTGTGTGTGTGTGTGTGTGTGTGTGTGTGTGTGTTGGATGAGTTTTTCTATGAAGTCATGACAGTGATAAATGAATCAGGGTCTGAAGTTGTTGGACCATTGCACTATATTTGTCCTAGTAGTGGTATAATGTTTTTCGATAGGATATGTTTGAAATAAAAAAAAGGGATGCATTTGGGGGGAGGGGAGTGAGGAGGAGAGCATGAAGTTTGAGGAGTTGCTAGAAAGATTGGGGAAGCCACTGAAATTTTAAGGAATTATTCTGCACAGAGGCAGTTGGATTTAAGCAGCAATGAGCAGGGTATGTTACATCTTGTGGGGTTAGTAACCTCCATCCAGAATTTTTTAAGGCTGCATTTTGGTGAGTTTTGATTATATATCATGACTTGATGTTTTTTTTCCATTTAATGGCTTTTTTAGATAGGTTGCACAACTTGGTGAAATGTTCCTTGCTGTTTGTTCATGGATAAGTTTTCCATATATGCCAAGATTCACTCTGAGTCTTAGAAGAGCTTTAAGTTCATATGTTATCCACTGTTTGGGTTTGTTTTTATATAATCTTGAGATTAAGGGTAAAACAGAAATCTTGAAGTTGTTTAAGAAACTGGTGAAGAGCATGCCTCTCAACCTGGAAACATCAAGAATCAGGACAAAGGCACATGAAAAGTAGGTACAACTGGCAAAAATTCTGCATGCTGATTAACATAAAATGTGCATGTATAATTATGTAACCCCGTCCACTCTCATAGAGTTGTGGGATTTCAACATTCAAACACAAATTGAACAGACAAAATATTAAACACAAAATATAACCAGAACAATAGTGTTTCATTTATATCAACAGTTGAAGTTGTATAAAACCTTGAACTTGTATAAAACTAAAAATTTCCTTCTATAAAAATATAATTAACTGTTACACTCATATAAAATTAAAATAATACAATTTGTGTAAAAAATCAAGTGAATTCTAACAACTACTCAAATACTAAACTGGTGTAACATTTAAATACAAATGAAATATGCTAACTAATAAACTTGTATAAAATAAAAGCAAAATAAATACAAATCAATTTTTTGTAAGAAATGGCATCAAATAAGGCAGACAAAGCAGAACATCACAAAAAATGAATAAAATGCATATGAAAATAAATTATTAAAGTAATTAGCAGGTATACATCATGGAATAAATAAAAAATCTTGGCACCCTAATGTCATGCTCCATTCTTTCTTATTGGCTTAGCATGAAACACAATTTGTCCTTCTCCAGTTCAGCTAGAGAACTACTGCTCTGGTACTCACCTGTTAAGGCTAGTAAATAAATAATATTAAAAATTTACCTTATTTGCCTTCAGTCAGGAATAACACTTCAGGATGTGCAGAAATTTTATTTAACAATGCTGGGAGACTGCCTTCATAGAAATTTGTAAACCAGTCTCAATGAACAAAGGAAACTGCATCTTTTATACATTTGCTTATTAATTCAACCATGCAAGATTCTGACTTTACAATAATTTTAACAAATCAGTGACTTTAGAAATGTTCTCATTCCTCATGATTCTCGCCTTAGACTTCACGTGAACACCTTCTTTTACATGTCCCACCTGCTGCAAGGATTTTTTTTTCTACCTTGGATATTTTACTTAGCAACAACTCAGTCCCAGCCTGGAGGAATCAGGCTAATAAATTCCTTATACACTAGCAACATGCCTCTGTTCCTTCAACATTTACTTTTTCCCTGTTAAACATTACAAGAATGCAGTTGAAACAGAATAGTAACTTTAGCTTATGGAACTGTATTTCTCCACAGTCCTGCATAAAAATTATATTTGTTTTTAACAATCATATTATAGAATCATTAATGAAACTGGAAATTAATATATATTTTAATAAGACTGATATTATCCATAACACCCCTTTCCCAAACACATCAACATGTATGATACTTACAAAACACAGATGCACACACACACACACACACACACACACACACACACACACACACACACACACACACACACACATGCTCACTCACTGATTCATGGGTCACAGTGGTACCTTTTTACATTTCCGTAATGTGCCTAGATTTAGATAGGGCATAGCAATGTGTCTGATACTGTGTCAAAAAACAATATGAACATTAGCATGACTTAGCCTATACAGGCAAAATATAACAGCTGAGAAATGTTGACATTTAAGTCTTTGGCAGTGCAGCAACAAAACCCTCTGTAACATACACATTTATTTAACTTCATTACAATTGCAGTATAAGAGGTACACAATTTATTTGGTCTTGACCAAGCTGAATAATAACAATAATAATAATAATAATGTGGAACAAATAGGGACAGTTTAGTAGTACTCTTATTCACTTAGAAAGTTAATGAATCAACACACTTTGTATAATCTTGCATTTTCTAAAGAATAAGAGGTAAGAGACTCTAATGCTTGTCACTGTGACTGACTATAATCCTCAGTGATTTTATTTGCCAGTAAATTAAAAAAAATACAAAGGAGACTGAGAAGTTCTGCAAAAACAGCAGCAAAACCAACCATCTTTTAATGCTAAATATTAATATTAGAAGTATAAAAAATAAAATACCTGAACTCCAGGCCACAATGGCACACTACACCCCAGACATAGTTGCTTTAACAGAAACTGGCTAAATAAAAACATAGCTAACTCAGAAGTTCTCTCTACCGGCTACAATATCATTAGACAAGACAGACCACTTCGTACAGGGGGTGGGACTGCCTTACTGTACAAGTCCAACTTAACTGTCCATCAATTACCAAACTCCTTCCCCTCCCCCAATAATTGAGACATACTTATTTCACAACTTCAACTTCGCCCTAAAAAGGTCATCACCACAATTGTGATATATATTCCACCTGGTAATACACCTGCTAGCCTTGAAGACTTCTTATCCTGGTGTTCTTGCACATACTCACAAGAAACCCTTATTCTGGGGGACTTCAACCTAGATTGGTTCACCTTTATATCAGAACCACCAAGAAATCTAATAAATCTCCAATTCTCCATGGCTACCAGCAGCTAGTCCAAATTCCAACTAGATGTGATAAAAAATCTAAAATGGAATCCATCCTTGACTGGGTCCTAACTAACAACCCCACATTGTACCCTCACACAGGCAGTCTCTCAGACACCGTAAGTGACCACAACATAATATACTTTATACATAACTCACTAAATGAAAAATTGTCCTGTATTACAACAATACAACTCCTGTAACAAGCACGAAGCAAGTCCAAATGACAGGACAGCTGGATTCAAATGCAGTTAGTTTCCTTTATTCACACAACAAAAACAGAGATGGAAGAACTAAGGTTTAGCGCTTTCATCTAGGTAGCTAGACTTCTTCAGCACTTCTGAAGACTTCTGAAGAAGTCTAGCTACCTAGATGAAAGCGCTAAACCTTAGTTCTTCCATCTCCGTTTTTGTTGTGTGAATAAAGGAAACTAACTGCATTTGAATCCAGCTGTCCTGTCATTTGGACTTGCTTCGTGCTTGTTACAGGAGTTATACTTTATACATAGTAGAACAAGCATATGCAAAACCACTACCTGTATATCCACTAGAAACACAAAAGCATTCTCTCCTGAGGTCCTCAGCACTTTACTCTGTAACTGTGACTGGACCCCCCTAAAAACCCTCCCACTTGACTAGGCTGTAGCATATTTCAACAAAACATTTCTAAAACACCTAGACACTGTCGCTGCATTGCGCAAAATCAAGGTTAGTACCTTTACAAACCCCTGGCTCAGTAAAGAAACCAAACAAATCCTTAAGTCCAGAGACACTGCCTGGCTTTATTATAAAAAAAAACAAAGAAACACAGACTAGCTAAGTACCAAGATCTGCGCAACAGTGCAAAAAAATGCATTAGGCTGGACAAAAAATCCTACTACACAACGTTACAAGCTAAATACCAACAGAACCCCCAAACATTTTGGAAAAATGTAAACCAGCTACTAAAATCCACTCAAAAGGCTACCCCCAAAACAACCACCCCTGACACTAAAGTTCCCATCGAAACACAATTCAACTCCCACTTTGTGAACTCAATTCTATCCTTAGTATCACAGGACAGTTCCTTCCTCACTATCCCCCCAACACAAATAACACTAATACAAGCTTTACCCTCAAAACAGTTTCCAGCACTTTAATCAAAAGCACGCTCTCCAAACTAAAAACCTCATCAACAGCAGCCAACCTACTCCCCAGCTATTTCTTGAAACTCACAGCAGATGCTATTGCTATCCCAGTCTCCACTCTCATAAACAGATCAATTGTTGAAAACTATGTGTCCTAACTCTGAAAAATATCCTGTTACACCCATACATAAAGGCAGTACCTCCACTGAACTTAATAACTATAGATCCATTGCTTTACTCTCCCCCCTGGCCAAAATCCTAGAAAAATGCATCCATACCCAGATGCTAAACTATCTCCTAGACAGCAACATCCTGTCGCCTACTCAGCATGGTTTCAGACCTGCCCATAGTACCCCTACAGCCCTCCTCTGCTTCACAGACACAGTAAACTGTCTCAAAAATGAAGGCCTACAGGTGTCAACTTTTTTTTTTTTGGATATGTCCAAAGCATTTGACACAGTCTCACACCAAATCCTGCTAAAAAAACTAAACCAATATCGCCTATCAAATTCCACTCTTACCTGGTTCCAAAGCTACTTAACTGACAGGTACCAAGCTGTGAAATGGGAAAATCCTCTCCTTCCTCAGCTGCCCATAACTATATGAGTCCCACAGATTTCTATCTTAGGACACCTACTATTCACAGTCTTCACAAATGACCTCCATACCTCCACACAGCATGCATCTATCATTCAGTATGCAGATGACACTACCTTAATCTGTGCTGCACAATATATTCCCACCTTCCTGCAAACAACTCAACTAGCATTCTCTGACATTGAAAACTACCTTACCAAAGCCCAACTTATCCTCAATCCAAAGAAAACTAAGCTTATGATTATAACCAGTTCTAACAAAAACACTGATAACAGTCAATTCACTATCTACTCCACAAATGCTACTCCAATCACTCCAGTGGCACAGGCTAAGCTATTGGGAATAACCATAGACTCCCACCTAAAATTTGATAGTCATCTCAACTTAACTATTAAAAAAGTACATGCCAAACTGGGATCACTCTACCGTATCAAACCATTTCATACCAACAACACAAGATCAGCCGTTGCTCGCTCCCAACTTCTATGCACCTTACTCTATGCATCTCCCATTCTGACTAATTTCAACAAAACTGAACTAAGCAAAATGGAAGACTGCTATAACAGATTTACCCGCTTTGCTGCAAATTGCTCATATAGAACTCATCACTGTACTGCTCTGAGACAGCTCCACTGGCTTGAACTGCCCAACCTCCTAACCTACAATCAGCTCTGCCTCTGTCATTCTATCTATTACCTCACCAATAAGTGTCCTGCCTTCAAAAACCTAGTACATCACTCAGCCAAAAGGCCTCTTAGATCATTAAGCAAACTACTACTAGAAGTCACCAACAGCTACAATAGCTTTGGAGATGTGCTATATAGTAGTTCAGTGGCTAAAAAATGGAACTCTCTCCCCACTAGCATTCAAAACACATCATCCAAAGCCTCCTTTAAAGACCTCATCAGGCAACATCTCAAGCAAAGTTGGCAGTGCCATGATTGCTCCCCAGGCTAGTTGAAGTGGATAAGGTATACATACTAGAGTACTTTATAATAGTTTTCAATCTTACTCACAAACAATGGCTAATCCACAATGTATGTACTGTACCTGTGTACTATGTATGTATTCTATCTATGTTCCAAATTTCAGCTGTACACCACAAATCTATTAATTACCTTTATTTTTAAATTAATATTTTTTTGTTTGTTCTCTTCAATGTAAGTGTTGATGTGCCGCATACCACTGTAAACACATGTCTTTTGTAATGTGTGTGTATACTGATCATGTTTAACTAAATGTATCTGTAATTTTCCTTTGTGGAGCTTTTCTCCCTGGGCCTCTACTGAAAAAGGGCCTTTTCGGCTCAGTCAGACACCCCTAGTCAACAAATGTAAAATAAAAATAAATAAAAATGGGTCTGTACTCATAGCTAACCTGTAGTCCCATACATTCTGTGTCAACATCAATTCCCTGTCCCCACCACATGTGACACATGACATTCCTACAACCTGTCCCATAACTTCCATATCTACAGAGCAGGTCATAACTAGCCTCTCAATAGAGGTTACATGGCATCTATTGGACATGGTAACATTCCAGGCTGCATCCTATATGGGATCTGACAAGGATAACTAACACCATTGGAAACACCTTGCAATCATACTGTAACCACTGACTGCACCCCAGCTGAGTGTACAACAGCAGCTGTTATACCCTTGCACAGAGGTGTTTCATCCACTGACCAACATAACTATCGACCTCTTTGTGTGAGTATCCATATTAGTATGCCCATAGGGGCAATCATCATGGAGCTGATCAGCACATATACATGTGATCTACACACAGTTGACTGTACACAGTTTGGATGTGTGACAGGGGGATCATGACTGTTACATGTGGTGGACATTCCCGAGGCAGTCACCAAAGACATGGGTGAGGGGCCATCAGGGCATTCAACCCCCTGGACTGAGCCAAGCCATCTGACTATATCCCCCATGCAGGCATCATTTACAAAGCACCCATTTAGGCATCCACAGTACTGTCATTGTGGGGGTGACCAAGTGGCCCATTGATAGCACACATACTGAACATAGGGATATCCACCTCCAATAGCTGATCTGTAAGCTGCAGTGTTCAACAGGGCTATGTTCTGCGTCCTGTATTGCCTGGAATCCATTTACAAATGACACAAGCGAGTACTGCATGTCGGTGGCTAGCAATGTTGACTGATGCCTTGAAATTGTGAACACTCATAGTCTGTGAGTCATGTCAATATCCTGTAAGAGAGTATTGAAGAACAAATGCCTGTTGAGATGCCAATGACCATAAACTCCATGCAAATATATATGTAGTATCATTTTCATCAGTAGCACGTATGTACCTTGTAAGTAGCACATAATTCGCAACATGTGATGCACATACACAGAGGTGAAAGAAATGGGCACACAGACCTGGCCACACAGGTTTACACCTAATGTGCCTGAGACTACCATGTCTCCAAAGTAGTATGGCAGGAATCATATATCATAGCTAAGAGCACAGTCACCTGTAAGTGACATATTCATAGTCTCCTTGTACTCTTCCCTCAGCATGCCAATATCTGAGTGCAATTGCCATTTGGTAATGTATCTTTCCAAGCAGTACTGGCAATTGCATAGAATGGTATGATCCCTCACAAGGGAATTTCATGTCTTCAGCATGTGTTCAATGAGGATCATCTGAAATGAGTGTCATTGTAGCGTGTGGCATATAGAGTACTCAGAGGTCATCTTTGCCTTACATACAGGCCAGTGTGTGACCCTGCTTGATTGTAAATGCTGCATATCTTTAGGTGGCATAGTAGATGGATTAATTCCTCTGAGGTCATTAACCTACTATGGGACATTAGTAATACATGCTGGTGGGAGAGATTTCTCTAGCAGACTTTAACACACCTTTGAAACAGAACCCTGTCTAATGGCACAAAGAGCACCTCAATGCAACTCAGCACATGCCATCTGTATGATTGGCTGTGCAACCATCATTTCACTACAGGGCTTCTGCCTGTGTCCTTCTTGGACTGGGGCAGTATGTGCTGATCATATCAATAAGGGTATAAACTTGTCTAGGATTGTGGGTGTTGTACGGCCATTATGCTAGTTAAGTTAAAATGTCCCATTGTTCCATAAGCTGATGTAAAATGCTCTAACACCCACACACACAAACATTGAAGATAGCGCCACTTTTAATTACTGCTTACAGGATATGACACAACATGCACACAATGCAAGTTGGCTATATGTAGATCAGAACACTTACCTATGTAATGGTGCACACTACAGGTCACAGTACATGATGCACGCAACACACCTCATGTCTGCTAGTACTGCCGGTTTAGGATATATTATGCTTGATGACATGAGCAGGCCTTGTTGTGGTCAGGCATTTGGAAGGCCAGATCACCTGCTACAAATAAAAACTGCAAAACCCTACCTCTGTCTGTGTTACTGAGGTGATCATATATATGCCATAGGGACATACACACACACACACACACACACACACACACACACACACACACACACACACACACACACACACACACACACATATGTACCCTGGAGTGAGATTAGAACTATTACCTATCTAGTATTACACACTATAGATCACAGTACTTATCGCATGCACCCTGGCCGATGTCTGTTTTGCATGTGGTTGCAGGCAAATTACCTGTGGATTACATAAACTAGGCTCATGTTGAACAGCATCTGTGGCCTGCAGAGTGATATTGCTTCATACTGTTATCTGCATCTAGTATCCTCACAGTGAGATAATGGTTATTATCCTAGCTATGTTTGTACAGTTACCAGTATGTCCATATGTGTCTGTTTGCACTTGGATGGGCAAGCCTGTGGGCAGGAACAATGTGCCCTGTCCTTGCATGCATAGACAACATTATACATTAAACTACCTGCTCACCTGTTGCTGTCTATGTGGTGACATCCAGCAGGCACTGGGGTCTGTAGGTAAGTGCATTATGCACTGCTGAGCCCTTACTTTGGATCCTTTGAGCAACATTATAGGTGTGTGATAGAGCAGCTTTACTCACTAATATTAGGGTATGTAGGACAATACAGATATCCACACACATATTTATGTATATAACAGGGTTGTATATATAAATATAGCTGTGTGTGTATGTATGATATGTATATGTGTTATGCAGATATATGGGGAAAGACCGAGATGTATGTTTATATATATATATATATATATATATATATATATATATATATATATATAGCTATAGGTATAAATGTATTTGAAAATACATATAGAGATTGATATGCTATGTATGTGAGACAGAGATAGTGACAGACGCATATGTATACATATATGCTGTATGTATGTATGTGTGTATAGACATAGCTATACATAACAGGTAATTTTGATGACGGGACAACAGAATAGCCCTCATTTTAACTAAGGGTATGGGCATGCCTAGTGGGACTGTCAGTACTTATAATGTGACTCCAGCCCACAACTGTTGTACTCCAGTCCAAGGTTTTGTGTGTTACAGATACTGACATCTGTCCCTGTTTCTGCAGTACTGCACTTTACTCAAATATCCATGGCATTATCCAGCTGTCTTATGTAATTAGTATGTGACAGAGGTTAGTAATGATACACCAAACCCAGACTGACAGTCTGTGAAAACACCAACATAATACTACCTCACATGCAAAAGATGTGGATACTTCCAGATTTGAACCAGCAACACCATCACCCATGCTAACTTCCCTAGTCCACTGAGCCACACAAGCTGTCAGGCAGAGAGGAGTCATTCATCACATGATCAACAGCATACATATGTATTTTGTTATTCCTGAGTTCCGTGAGACATACAATGTGTGATCAATGTGTATGTTACTGCCCTGGGATTGCCTGGCCTGCTGAAATACCATTGAAAACTTTTAATGTTAAAGCAGTTATACGTGACAACTGCTGTGTTGGGTGTGGGGAAACAACACCACATGTTCTGCTGTGATGGACAGTGGTCCATATATCATGTGACTCCACTTTTTAACATGTCCAGTGGCTGATGTAGGGCATATTCCAACAGTAAGGCCTTGGGAACACATACTAGTGGACTGGGTTTTTGTAGTCCCATGTGGACATTACTTCTGTCCAAATATTCCACTATATTTCCTTGCATACATGCGGTAGATCCATACATACAATGCCATATTATAGTAATCCTTTCAAGTAGTGTGTAGGTTAGAGACTTACCTTGTGAATGCAGCAGTTGACAGAACTGTAATTCAGGGCTTACTCTGTCTGATGCAAGCAGCACACAGTCAATACCTGGATAGGTACACTTTATGTGGGTTGCCTTGCATCACTGTTAATATATGTATGTGAGTAGGAGTGAGGTATCAGCCCCTAGGTCCCTAGGTTGTCAGTGAATGTGCTGTACATTGTCTCTTAGCCAAAGCAATGGCATAATGGTCATGCCTACGTCTGCCTACAGGGACATAATCAAGGGGTTCCTCCTATGAATGTGGCTGAGGTGACCTTAACAGTAGTGGTGGACTGTGTATCCTTTCCCTGTGCTGATTCTGCTGCAGCTGTTTCCACAGGATCATGTTGTGTAGCATGGCACATACTGTGAACATATGTGCACATGTGGCTGGAGAGTGCTGCAGGGCTCCACCAGATTTATCGAGGCACTGAAACTGTGACTTCAGACACCCAAACACACTCTATGGTGTTCCTAGTTTATAGGTTCATAGGAAGGTACTAGGCTATCAGCCCAAGGTTCTAAGAAAGCCTAGCCAACAAGGCAAGCTTGCTTATGCTACCCAGGAAAGTTATTTTCCTGTGCCCCTTTTGAGCAGAGCCACAGAAGTGATCCCCGGGGTGTATTTCCTATTTCCCATCCACTTACCAAGATTTTTCTTGAAGAGTGCTAATGAGTAACTTTGCTTAACATAGATGAGTAGCTTGTTCCAGAGTATGGGAAGTTTCTGGGATAGGAATCTATCCCTCCAGCATGTCCTGTTTATTGTGGTAACAAGGTTTAGGTCCCTAGAGTGTGTAGCTTGGAGTGATTGGGATTTCTTTAGGTGTAGCATGTCCAACAGCTCTGGGTTTGACATAGCTTTATGTGTTCGGCAGAGATCACCTCAGAGTAAGCAATATGCTATGGAGTAAAGCTGGAGTTTTTTGAGATGGTCAGTGTAGGGCATCTGTTTGAGGCCCATAATCCTCTTTGTGAGATACTTCTGTTGCCTTTCCAGCTGCTGCAGATGTCTTGTGGGGTACATTCCAAAAGGGGCATTGTACTCTATAATGGGTCTAATGAGTGTCGAGTAGAGGGGAACAATTACCTCTTTTTTCCTAGATGAGAACCCTTTTGTGATGAGGTGTGCCACATAGAAGGATTTCATGACTACTGTGGTGATGTGATTATCAAAGGAGAGACTACTGTTCACCTGAGTCCCCAGGTCTCTTATCACACATTTGGCATTAAGTAGACTGCCACCTATGTGGTAGTTCATGGGTACAGAGTTTTTACCAAAGGGGATGACAATGCACTTTTTGGCATTGAGCTTGAGACCATGGCTCTGACAGCAGGCATCTGTCTCAGTGAGTCCTTTCTGTAGAATGTCCACATCATTTGTGGACTCAACTATGGCTCCTAATTTGCAGTCATTTGCAAACTTTGTTAGCCAAAGGCCTTCTGTGTTAGCCTGCACTTCAGAGAAGTAGATACCAAACAGGAGAGGTCTCAGGACTGAACCCTGTGGTACTTCACTTGTCACTGGTTTGATTTCAGATTTGGAGTCTGCAACTTTTACAGTGTGGGTTCTGTCAGTGAGCCAATTGGCAACCCATCTTGCAATGTAGGAATTTATACCTAGTTTAGTGAGTTTAGCTATAATTCCAGAATGGGGGATGGTGTCAAAAGCCTTGGCGAGGTCAAGATAGGCTGTGTGAACCACCTTACCCTCATCTACAATTTTGGTGACTACCTCAAAGAAGTCAATTAGGTTTAGGATGCATGATCTGCCTTTCACAAACCTGAACTGGGTGGGGTCCAGAGTTTGGAGGTTACCAATGTCTTTTTTTATGAGTTCCATGATGATACGTTCCATGGCCTTACAGACCAGGCTTGTCAGGCTAATAGGGCGATAGTTCCCAGGATCAGTGGTTGTTCCCCTTTTATGGAGTGGGATAACTGTTCTGCATCATTCAGTGGTCACAACGCCTGATGTGAGACTATGATTGAAAATGGTGCTTAGGTGGGGAGCCAGTTCTTTCTGAAGTTCATGTAAAACGGAGCCTGGGATGTTGTCTTGTCCCATGGATGCTGTGTTTTTGGCTTTAGAGAGTGCAGCTTTTACCTGCATAGTTGTGATTACAGGGACTCTGCATTCTTCCTGTATAGTTATGGGCCCTTTAGGAGGTGGGGGGGGGGTAAAGTTAGCACTGAACCTATCTGCCAGGACGTTGGCAATATCAGTTGGTTCTGTAATTTTCATGCCCTTGTGCTGTAACTCAGAACAGATCTGGGTGTTGCAATTGAGATTCTTGACATAGCTATAGAATGCTTTGTGGTTGTCCCTAGAATCAGTCGTGATTTTGTTTTCATAGCTAGCTTTGGAGGATCTTAAAAGGGATCTCAGCTTCTTACTGAGGCTGACCAGGGAACTCCTCCACTCATGGGATTTTACTCTCTTTTGCAACAGGTTCTTCCTTCTGTTGTAGAGTTTGTTTATGGCAGGGGACCACCAGATTAGCTTCCTTTTTTGGAGGATAGTGTCTTGGTTCTGTTTGGAATAGCACGATCCATGCACTTGTGTAAGTGCTTATAGAGTGCATCTGTGTAGGATTCAGCAGTCATAACTGTATTGTTCTTCTGCATGGGTGTCATGAAGTTCACCACTTCTGTCTTAAGAAGCATGAAGTTGGCTTTAGAGAAACTTTTTACCATGATTTCCTTAATGGGGGGTGGGGGTGGAATGTGGATATCTAGGGTGATTAGCTTATGGTCAGATCTGACCAACGAGAAGTTGACTTCAGGTGCGGAACACCGGTCACTCATGTTGGTAATGACTATGTATAGGATATTGCTGCCCCTGGTGGGGGTGTGGATAAGTTGATCCACGCCACTGGAATTTATGAATTCCAGAAAGCATTGAGCGAAGGAGATGGTACATGAGTAGTTTTCCCAGTTAATGGTGGGGTAGTTGAAACCACCCATTATTAGGGTGTTTGGTTGAACCCTAATATTTTCCAGTATAGCAAGAAAAGAGGAGTGGAAATCCTGGGACATGGTGGGGGATCAGTAGCAAGCTACAATTTGGATTGCAGTTTTGCCCAGAGTTAGTTGCACTTGGATAATCTGGGATGCATTATGCTGAGCAACTAGCCTAGAGGTGTGGATATCCTTAATGAATATGGACACACCTCCGCTTTTGGTGTTCCGGTCCAGGCTAGGTGGATGAAAAGTGTGGTATGAGTTATAGTCTGGTAATGCAGGGGTGCTCTCTGGCGCCTTAAACCATGTCTCAGTCACTGCACAGATATAGATGTTCTCCATTTTAAGGAGTGCCTCAAGGGAGTGCATTTTGAGATTTAGACTTCTAGCATTGAGTAGCATTACCCTCAGTTTTTGCTTGCCTGTTTCTGTTACAGTGGTGAATTTGTCATTTGAACCTTGCCTAAAAAAGGCACTATAGGGGCAGCAAGAGCCTTAGCCAGTATCTGAAATCCCAGGCATGACAGGTGCAGGCCATCTCTGGCAAAGCATCATGGTCTGTTGACCATGCCGTCCCAGGCAGACAGATACTGGATCCCCTTAGAATGACACCAGATGCTTAGCCAATTGTTGAAGTCAATCATTTTGTCCTTGTACTGCGGTATCATTCCGGGCGATGGCAGGATACTACTCAGGACTAGGGTCATACCTGCCTGGGCTTCAAGATCGGAGAGCTCTTCCATGTCTCTTTTCATGTAGTCCAGGGAAGTACGTCTCAGGTCATTCACACCAATATGGACAATGACAAAGTCATATTTGTACTTGTTGTGAAGTGACCTGAGTGCGTGGATTATGTGGCAGATCATGGCACTCGACAGGCAGCTGAGAATAACCTTCTCCTTGTTTAGCCTGGTGAGTGGGACATCAGTGTGTCTGACTATAGAGTCACCTATGACTAGTGTGTTGGGTTCATTGTTTTGCCTTATGGGCTGTGGTTGAGTGGCACACTGAGTCTGTGGGCTATGTGTCATTTGGGTTGTGTTGGGGGGGTGGAGGTTGCTTGCATTTCTGCTTTGGAGGTCTCTGTTGCTTGAACAGATTATTACTGAGAGCCTCTGTGAATGTTTTTGTGTTTCTATGTGTGGATTTTAGTGGTGTAAGTTTAGTGGGACTATGTGATGAGTGTGGTGTAGTGCAAGTGTTTACCTTCTCCTCTTGACTGTGAAGTTCAGTCTTGGTTGGAGAGAGCTTTACCTCCAGTTTTGCAAGATAAGTGCATCTCTCAGAGGTTGTGGTGTTGGGTGGTAGGAGGAGCGGGTTGTCTGTGTACATGAGGCAATTGCTACATTGTCGCAAGATGCTCAGATTCATCAGATAGACAGGAGAGAACACTGGGAGCTGACCCTTGGACATGCCTGAATAAAAAACTATATCTGAAGTAGGCAGACTTCATTTGTCTGCAACCTGTGGGTATCGGATCCGACCTCGGATCCGAGCCAGCATTTCAAAAGCTTAGGATCCGAGCTCCTAGCTCCTCCCTCTACCCATAATCCCCTGCCAAGCCCTAACTGACCTCAGATTTCGTTTGCCGCTTTTCAAGTTGCAACGGACTCCTCGAGCTCCTGGTGAAAGATAAGAGTTTTGACTAAAAAATTTTAAAAACTTTAAACTTTTAATATTTAGTTAGTTAGAGTGTATGTGTTAGGCTTTCCTCTCTCTATCTTGTTAATTTTTTTCACGGGTTTTGCGTAGTTTGTTCGTACTGTGTGTTTTAGGCCTGTTAGGGCTTAGGATGTCAGAAGCCCATAAGGCAGTGTTTTCTAAATGTACCAAGTGTGGCCATAAGCTGTCCCCAGCAGATGGCCATACTCGGTGTGTTAAATGCTTGGGGGTTGAACACCTGTCATCTGGTTGTACCATATGTGCAGGGTTCAACCCCCGAGCTTTAAGGGAGTGGAGGTCGAAGCTTGTTCTGGCGAGACTTCTCCCTCCAGATGCGGCTCCGGCCTCTGCCCCTACTAGCTAGCAGCCTTCTGTGGGTGCTGTGGTCTCCCCTCCCCTGGCAGCGACTCAACCTCCCACCAAAAAGCCGGAGGAGAGGGAGACTACAAGGGAGAAAAAGAAGAAGGAGAGACACAAGGAGAGGCACCACAAACGGAGAGCAGAGACCTCAAGTTCGGCTCCTCCGTCTAAACGGGCCTCCCCTGTGTCTTCTAGATCTCCTCCTCCTCGGCTCCACTCCCCTTGGTTCTCTTCTGGGCCCGAGGAGGAGGAGGCTAGCCCTTCAGTGAGGTCCCTGAGGCGGCTCTCTAGGTCCGCTTCGGTGGCCTCATCTAGATCCACCTTTTCTATGAGCGAAGCAGACATGGACTGGATGATGAGGCGTTTCATCCAGGCCCAGATGCAAATGGGAGTGCTCTTAGCCCCCCCATCCGGGAGGGGCTTCGACCTCTTTTTTCACCTCCTTGGCTCCTTCTCCGACCCACACCCTGGGTTCAGAGCTGTCGGTGCCGGGCAGAGTTGGATCCGGGGTGGGTCAGATCCGATAGGTCAGCTCACCTCGGATCCGACCCATCCCTTGAGTGCTTCGGGTACTTCGGACCCGACCTCTCAGAGCCGAGGGCCAAGCCTCGGATCCGAGGGAGCTGGTGTGTCTTCAGCTCCGTCTAAGTCGGAGCACACCGGTCTCTCGGATCCGACGGTTTCGGCTCCGACTCCGGTCCGTGCGTCGGATCCGAGTGGGGGTCGGCTCTCAGGGCTTAGAGAAGCTGGCTCCCCCTTGGCCTTCGACGTAGGGGAAAGGGCGCTGTTGAGGACTACTGGACCCCCGGTCCCTGCCACGGCTCCACCCCACACTCCCTTGCAGCTGGGCCAGGCTCCCATCAGCCGGTCCCAGGGACAGCCTGCCTCAATGTCCCAAGTAGTTCCCTTGGAACATCTAGCTGCTGAAGAGGACTCCTCGGACAGTCCCCCCGAGGAAGTGCCTCGGAAGCGTAAGTGCAAAAGGGGGCACATGGACTCCCAGAGTCCATTACCGAAGACACAGACTTGGATGAAGGGGAGGGCTCCCCAAGATCACCCCCGGAAGACATCTCCTTTGGAGACATTATGGAAATGTTAAGGATCGGGGGGGGTGGTCTGCCCCCAAGGCCTCCTCAGACGAGTCTGTGTTCTTGGAGGCATTCGAGGCGGGTCCATCTACCTCTTGGGTGTCCCCTCCTGCCAATCCTCTGGTGGACCTTATATCCACCAGAGCATGGAAGGATCCGGACACCGTTGAGCCTGTACCCAAGAGTCCGGACCGTATCCTGAGCCCCCCGGCGGACCGCACTCACTGGAGCAAGGGCCCCCCGGTAGATGCCATGATGATGGCTGCAGCCACGAAGAGGGAGTTAGCACAGGAGAGTCCCTCTATGCATCCTCCGGGCAAAGAGTCCCACTCGATGGATCGCATTGGGAAGCGAGTTTTTAGTTCAGCAACCTTCTCTTTGAGAGCGCTGAACTACATGGCACATGTCATCAGGATGCAGCGGGACCTGATTAAAGAGTACGCTGCATCCCCCCCAGAGTCCATGTCGGGTGAGGACAAACAAGTGTACTCCACCCGTATGGCCACTCTTAGAGCAGTTTCCAATACTTCTATGCAGCTACTTTCTCACGCTACCGAGGGAGCCGCTAGAGCTAGCGGAGCAGGCTTAGTCATGAGGCGTCAGGCCTGGCTCCACCACTGTGATTTTGCAGAGCCCTTCAAAGCAACCTTCGCGAATGCCCCCTTTGATGGTTCTGCCTTGTTTGGCAAAACTGTTCGCGAAACGTTAGTCCAGAGTGAGAAGGACGGGAAGACGCTGTCTGCCATCGGAGTCCGCTTCTCAGCTCCCCAGAGGTCCTTCTCGAAGAACCAAAAGGGACAGAAGAAGATGTGGTTCCGGAAGTCGCAGCAGTCCCAACCTGCTCCGGATAACCAGTCCTTCCGTGGCAGAGGAGGACAGGGAGGTCGCTGTCCTAGAGGCAGAGGGGCTCCTAGGAACTTTGGGTCCAGAGAACCTTTCTCTGACAGACCCACGCAACAGCCCTGAAGGGTTGCCCGGCTGTCCGTCTCTGGAGGCAGTCGGGGGGCATTTTTCGAGGCACCTGACTTCTTGGAAGTCAATCACATCAGACCGTTGGGTGCTTCATGTGATATCCAGAGGTTATGCCATACCCCTGAGCAAAATCCCCAGATCCCACAGCCTCCCCGATGTACCACCCAACCAAAGGGAGGCAGCAGCTGTTGAAATCAAGTAGCTGCTAGAAAAAAGAGCCATCCAGCGCGTCCCCCAAGATCAGACCGGATCAGGGTTTTACTCCAGGTTCTTCTTGGTGCCCAAGAAAACGGGGGACTTAAGACCGATCTTAGACCTTTCCCTGCTGAACCTGTCAGTAACCAAGCAAAAGTTCCGGATGGTCACCCTTCAATCTATACTCCCCCTTTTGCGGGAGAACGATTGGATGTGCTCTATCGACCTCAAGGACGCGTACTACCACATTCGGATGGACAGACGGTCCAGGAGGTTCCTTCGCTTCCAGCTGGGAGCCAGCCACTACCAGTTCAGGGTCCTCCCCTTCGGTCTCACCTCTGCCCCCAGGGTGTTCACCAAGGTACTAGCAGTAGTAGCGGCCCACCTGAGACTCCAGGGATTACAGGTCTTTCCGTACCTGGATGACTGGCTCCTGACGGCATCATCAAGGCATGTACTGTGCTCAGCCAGGGACTATTTCCTTCTTATAGCCCTAAGGCTGGGCATCACCATAAACTGGGAAAAATCTTTACTGCACCCCACACAACTTATAGATTTCATAGGAGGAAGGTTGGACACAAGATCAATGCGGGCCTTCCTCACCCCAGACAGGCTGTCCAGCCTGAGGTGTCATATCACAGCAGTCCTGCAACCATTTCCGATGGTAGCTTCGGTCCTGAGGGCCCTGGATTCAATGGCAGCAGCTATTCCACTTCTTCTTCATGCTCGCTTACACATGCGGGTTCTTCAATGGACCCTACAGGTCCAGTGGTCCCCGCTATACTCCTCTCTCAACAGCCCGATAGCAGTCAGCAAGGCATGCAAGGACTCCCTGTTTTGATGGCTCCAGTCTCCGGAGCCTCTAGCAGGGAGACCCTTTTGTGCAACATTTCCCCTAGCCACGGTGACTACGGACGCTTCTCGCCTTGGGTGGGGGGGGGGGCATTCTGCGGGCAAGATTGTCCAAGGCACGTGGAACACCTCAGAGACCTCATTGCATATAAATGTCCTGGAGATGAGGGTGGTGCTCCTAGCATTGCAAGCACTTCACAGCCTTCTTCCTACAGGGACTATTGCGATCCAGACAGACAACATGTTGGTAGTCTGGTACATCAACAAGCAGGGGGGAACCAGGTCCTATCCCCTTTGTCGAGAGGCCATGAGAGTCTGGGAATGGGCAATTTCCACCAAATGCTTTCTTGTAGCAACGCACATTCTAGGAAAAGCCAACATCCTTGCGGACAAGCTCAGTCGCACCATTCTTTCCCCGCACGAATGGTCTCTCAATCCTCTGGTAGCGAAGAAGATTTTTGCCGTCTGGGGGCAACCCTGTTGCGATCTTTTTGCTTCTCACTCAAACGCTAAATGCGACAGTTTCTTCGCTCTACTTCCCCCACCTGGGGAATCCCTGAGAGACGCTCTGGTGCATGCTTGGCCTCCCGGTCTCCTTTATGCCTATCCTCCACTACCTCTGATGCTGAGGCTCTTGCAGAAAGCCAACAGTTTGGGGAGCAGAATGATTCTCATTGCCCCGTTCTGGCCTCGTCAGCCCTGGTTCCCTTATGTATGGTCTCACAAAGTGAATCCACCCTGGATTCCGGATCCAATCCCGGATCTCATCTCCCATCCTCTAGGACTCCCGGGCCCGAATCTACACACCCTGAAATTGGCAGCCTGGCTGCTCCAGTTCCATCCTTGATTAGGACTCCCGGTATCTCATCACCTGTCAAAGCCATTTTAGTGGCGGCTCATAAACCTTCCACTAGGAAGGTTTATCGGTGCAAATGGAAAAGGTTTTCTATTTGGGCGGTCCAGAAAAATGTTGATCCTTTTTCGGCACCTATGTCTGCGGTACTGGACTTCTTAACAGACCTCTTTCATCAAGGCGCTAGTTCTTTCACGGTAAAGGTACAAATGGCAGCGATTTCCCATTATCATATGGGTCATGAGTCAGCTCCCCTCATGACTGCGAAACTTTGCAAGACCTTTCTTAAAGGAGTTTTTCTGTTGAGGCCACCGGTCAAAAAAGCTGTACCACCTTGGGACCTATCCTTAGTTCTACAGGCCCTTACTGCTCCCCCCTTTGAGCCTGCAGCTTCTGCAGATCTAAAGTACCTTTTCTGGAAGACTGCTTTCTTGGTAGCCATCACATCAGCCAGAAGAGTGTCGGAACTCCAGGCTCTATGCATCAAACCGCCTTACCTCTCCTTTTTTCCCGATATGGTGTGCTTCAGGACCAATCCATCTTTTCTTCCAAAAGTTTCTTCGGAATCTAATATTAATCAATCAATCAACTTACCTGTGTTTTTCCCCAACTATAAAAACAAAGGAGAATATAAGCTGCGTTCTTTAGATGTTCATAGACAATTGCGCTTTTACATTCACAGAACGACTGGTCATAGACAATCAGATCAACTGTTCGTCTCCTTTGCTAAATTTTCTATGGGCAAAGCAGTTTCCAAAGTCACACTGTCGAGATGGATTGCTAATTGTATTCTGCAGGCTTATGACACTTCAGGTAGTCCTGCTCCTCAGAGGGTTACTGCTCACTCTACTAGGGCAGTTTCCACATCATCTGCGTTTAAGTCCTGAGTGCCATTGGATGATATCTGCGCGGCAGCCCCTTGGGCCTCGTCTCATACCTTCATTTCTCATTATAAGGTGGATGTTGTTTCCAGGGGAAGAGCATGCTTTGGCTCAGCGGTGCTCCGGAACATCCTTCCATGATGGCCGCCCAAGATTTAGGTAGCTGGGGACTCTGTCCCACAGGTTGCAGACAAATGAAGTCTGTCTACTTCAGATTTAGAAGTTATGTACTCACCATAACGTTCCATCTGAGTAGGTGACTTCATTTGGATGCAACCATCCCCCCCTCCATCCCCCTGACCTTTATACGATAAGAGTCTATTCATCTATTTAGATACTTTTTATTCTAGTATTATATAGGCAAACTCAATCTGAGGTCAGTTAGGGGTTGGCAGGGGATTATGGGTAGAGGGAGGAGCTAGGAGCTCGGATCCTAAGCTTTTGAAATGACGGCTCGGATCCGAGGTCGGGTCCGATACCCACAGGTTGCATCCAAATGAAGTCACCTACTCAGATGGAACGTTATGGTGAGTACATAACTTCTAATTTCCTCTAGACAAGTGAGGAAAGTGAGTATAAAAGATCTGTTTTTCTCTAAGAAAGTGAGGAAAGTAAGTACAAAAACTGTTTTCCTCTAGGTAATGAGGAAAGTTGAGTGCTGTAGTTATTTGTAGCTTATTTAGTGCTAACAACAAGTTGTGAGCAAGTGCTGAGCACGAATAAGCAAATTCAAGTGCTAAAACTAAGTCTGTACCTGGATCTTGTGGTAGATAGGCTACCTAGTGCTTATCAGTCCCACTGATAAACTAGAATGCTTCCCTCCAACACAGAAAGGCTTGGGGGGCTCAGAAGCTTACAAACAGTTCTGGATGCAGCAAATCTGTATCTGGACTAGACTAGTTACAGGAAAGGTGGGAAACAAGTGCAAATGTGGGCTTTTAAACCAGAAAGTTGAAAGAGATGGAAAAACTGCCCAAACGGCTAATAAACTACAATTTCTGGGCAGAAACCACTCTTGTGGTAGATAGGTAACCTAGTGCTTACCACTCCCACTGATAAGCTAGAAGGCTTCCCTCCAACACAGAAAGGCTTGGGGGGGGGGCTCAGAAGTTTACAAACAGTCCTGGATGCAGCAAATCTGTATCTGGACTAGACTAGTTACAGGAAAGGTGGGAAACAAGCGTAAATGCGCGCTTTTACACCAGAAGGTTGAAGGAGATGGAAAAACTGCCCCTGCCAATAAACTACAATTTCTGGGCCAGAAACCACTCTTGTGGTAAATAGGCTACCTAGTGCTTACTACTCCCACTGATAAGCTAGAAGGCTTCCCTCCAACACAGAATGGCTTGGGGGGGGGGGTTCAGAAGCTTACAAACAGTCCTGGTTACAGCAAATCTGTATCTGGACTAGACTAGTTACAGGAAAGATGGGAAACAAGCACAAATGCAGGCTTTTAAACCAGTAAGTTGAAAGAGATGGAAAAACTGCCAAACAGCCAATAAACTACAATTTCTGGGCCAGAAACCACTCTTTTGGTAGATAGGCTACCTAGTGCTTACCACTCCCAATGATAAGCTAGAAGGCTTCCCTCCAACACAGAAAGGCTTGGGGGGGAGGCTGAGAAGCTTACAAACAGTCCTGGATACAGCAAATCTATATCTGGACTAGACTTGTTACAGGAAAGGTGGGAAACAAACGCAAATCTGGGTTTTTAAACCAAAAAGTTGAAAGAGATGGAGAAACTGCCAAACGGCCAATAAACTACAATTTCTGGACCAGAAACCACTCTTGTGGTAGATAGGCTGCCTAGGTCTTACCACTCCTACTGATATGCTAGAAGGCTTCCCTCCAACACAGAAAGGCTTGGGGGGCTCAGAAGCTTACAAACAGTCCTGGATACAGAAAATCTGTATCTGGACTAGACTAGTTACAGAAAAGGTAGGAAACAAGCTTAGAATTTTTTTTGCACATATGCCTCATTATATCATTCTTCCATGAGTGTGTCTGCATTTCTGATGGGTTTCATCATCCACAGTTCCAGGGCATAGCCAGCATCCCCAGTAATTGGCCGCATGAGATGTCCCCAAAGCAAACATGTGGTACAGCTGTGATTCATGCCAGATATGGGAGTTGTGATATCTGCCAAGGCTGCCAGCACACACATTCATGATAATCCCCTGGGCATTGCACATGAACTGACAGTTGATGGAGTGGTACCCCTTGTGGTTGACGTAGATTCTACCCTCCTCAACAGGTGATGCCTTAATGTGTACATAAGCACAATCTGTGGCACCCAGTACTTCAGGGTAATGTGCTACATGGTAGAAGTGTTGCATTTTGCTGACTCTCACCTCAGCGGTGAGGGAAAAAGAAATGTGCTCAGTGGCATATGGTAGCATGGCATCCAGGAAATGGTAGCATACCCTGGATGCAGATGCCTTTGAGACCCCCATCATATCCCCAGTTGGTCTTTGGAAAATTCCTGTAGCTAGTATCCTAAGGGCTACATATACCTTTACTTCCACTCAGATGGGTTCCCCTGTGTTGGTTCTGGGTCTCTGAGTTGAAGGCGGCAGAGCTCAGTGAGTTTTTGTTGTATGTCCCTGTCCACCCTGTAGTGCTGTACAATCTCCAGCTCATGTAGCTCCTGGAAGGTTACCCTGGGATTGAACACTCTTCTCTGCCTAGGCCTAATGTCAGCAGCACCAGCAGCACTGACTTCAGCATATATCACATACAGATGTATCAGACTTGCAGCAGCCCCTATCATTCTCTCAGTTAAAATTCCCAAGTTTCTACTCCAATGGTCCAGAGTAATGGGGAAAAATCAGAATGTCGAGTGTATGCATACTTTATACAGCTCTGCTGTAGATGCAGAATGTGTGACTGGCCAACTACAATGTATTCCACCTGTGTACAATATATTTAACATCATTTAACGGCCCTATTTTAGCTTAAACAAGGGTCAGAAGTAATTGAATACATTTTTGTTTTATAGACGCTCATCACAGCAGTGCATCATGCAAACACGTGCACCGAAGATAAACAGAGCTTAGAAGTTAGGTGACACAACTCCCTGAAAGGCCATGCTTAGTCAGATGGCACACCACACAAACAGATGCAGCTAAGCTGAACTGTGCTTAGAAGTCACTGGACAGACCCTCCCCTGCTGTCAGCTACATCATGTATAAACAGCAACATAGGTCTAAGCCTACACAAAGGGTATATGCAGACACTATTACTACCTTTCTGCTATTCAGTAACTCCACCTCATTTGCATAGGTATTCATGCTGACAGCCTGGAAAATGCACACTTCATAGCCCTACTACGTTAGCGACAGCTCGACTGCATCCTTGTAGGGACTCCACAGAAGTTAATATAAGTTTTTTTTTTCTGTAAAGCATGTTTGCACACTGAGGAGCACCTCGCAAGCATGGCCACATTATTAAAAAAATTAATTTAACTTATTTCCTTTATTTTTTTCCAACATACAGGATGATAGTTTCCCTCATATGTGTATGTGGGATGGCATTTCTGTTCAAATATCTACATTTTTACAACCCCTATTGTCTGTCTACACTCCTGTACATGGACATTTTCCATGTACACTACAGACACTGACATGGGGTCTGAAGAGATGCCTATCTGCTTGCTGGATCACTGTACCTGCCTCATTTGCATGATATTCACCTTCTTATGAGGTGATTTGCATGCCACAGAAGTTTCTGTGTTGGCATATGCGTGCCCGCCGCTTAGCAGTGCTTACTGAATCTAAAAATGTTTGCGGCTGTGTAAGCAGCGTGGCACGATGCCTACATGGAAAAAATGTATAGGATTTATTAAATTCCCCCAGGGCCTTCTTGAAACCAAACCCTTATTCCCTTCCTAAGGTGGCATCTGAATCCAACATAAACCTGTCTTCTTTCCAAAATTTTCCAACAAAGGAGAGTATGCATTACACTCACTTGATGCTCATAGACAGCTTAGGTTTTACTTGCATAAAACTAAAGACTTCAGAAAATCAAATCAGTTTTTTCACTACCTTATCCCAATCAAAACTGGGATGGGGTGTATCAAAAGCCATTCTGTCAAGATGGCAATCAAGTTGTATTTCATTTGCTTATGTCAAGTCACATCTGCCCCTTTCTAAGAAACTGATAGCACATTTGACAAGGGTAATGGCAACTTTTACACTTTTTTAATGTCAATTCCCTTTTGATGAGATTTGTGCAGCTGCATACATTTGTGTTTCATTACAAATTGGATGTACAAATACAGAGCTCATTCCATCTTCAGATTTGCTGTTCTCAGGAAAATCCTTCCTTAATTCCAGCCAAACAATTATGTAGCTAGGGATTCTGTCCCATTCATTGAATCAAATGAAAATGGGTAACATCGGATATGAAAGTTATGTACTCACCATAAATATAAACCTTTTTGTCCTATTTTCATCTGCTTCGACATTCTTCCCACTATCGCCCTTCCAAATTGTCACCTACAGATCCTTGCAGAATGGGCAGCCTCTATGGGAGTCTACTTATCACTAACCTCAACAGGTTAGTTACCTTAGTATTCTTATGGAAACTTTCATCTTTCAGTTTCTAGCTGGATCATGTTTTCTTTAACTGCAGTATTATTACTAGTTACAGATATTCTTCCATAGGCATATTTGATGTGAGGTAATTTGGGGATGGTAAGGGAATTATGGGTAGGGGAGGAGTCAGAGTCCTGCATCTAAAGGTTTGGAGGTGCTGAGGCCAGATCTGAGTCTAACCTGAGACCCATCTGTCAGGACAACATGGATCTATCATTATGATGAATGCATAAATTTCATATTTTGTGTCACTCCTGGAGGCTAGAGGCATCAGCCTAGCTACATACATTTACTACAGAATTCATGAATATTAGTCAGTAAAGAAGACAGTTGTAAGGTAACACACAACTTACCAGATATAACCTCTATGTATGTGTGTGTGTGTGTGTGTGTGTGTGTGTGTGTGTGTGTGTGTGTGTGTGTGTGTGTGTGTGTGTGTGTGTGTCTGAAACTGCACTATGACACACTCTTGCTTATAAAATATGAATAACTTCAGGATTGCCACAGACTTCTTTAGTGGCAACCCGCAGTCTGCAGAAATGTAGAGAAACTGTAATTCCTGGTCTTATTTAATGTGTTACCTCCAACCACTTTTACAGAAGTTTCTTTCATGGACTGGCTGTATACACAGAATTTATGCATTCAGACTTTTGTTGTTATCTTGGCAGAAAGCAAAGTCAGAGGCTTAATAGTAAGGATAAAGAATGGTTTTATCTAATAACAAAGGAAAACATAAAGCAGAAGCTTACTGCAAATAAGAAACGTTTGTGATAAAACTGTGAACACCACTGAGTTCTTCTGACAGGTATAATTTTTCAGATTTATTTGAGTAAGGAGATAGCTAATCAGAATTACAATACGTTATGTTTATATTTTGCTTCTGTTTGCATTAGTTTTAAGGTCCCAGGGAAGTTTTCAGTTTTTATTTATTGCTCTATTTTGCAAGCTTGTCAATGATGTTTACATGGCAGTTTAATTCTGACTGGATTGTCAGTGAAGTTTTCTGTTTACAGAGATCTAGCATAAGTAAGGGACATAAATGTAAAATTGTATGACCAAATGAGATAAAATGTGATACACAATATGTTTAGTGCAATAAGACTTTGTTTTGGTAATGAGCAATATCCGTATAATCAAGAATGCTTCCCATCAGCACTTTCATGAAAAAGAACCATGAACTAAAAATTGCAGTTTGAAAATATGCCAACTAAACTTCTTCAAATTTTATCTTTACTGTCAAGTTTAAACCTTTTATGAGTACATTGTTATTTTTTATTATATTCATAAATCAAATTTTGATGAAAATGTGGTCTTTCTTGAAAAATGCCACATTTTAAATCTCCATCTGTTTCTTATGCAATTAAACTGCACATAATGAGAGTTTAGTATCGTAGTCTTTCTAAGTAACTGCTTTGCCATATTTTGTAGTTTATTAACTTTAACGAGCATTTAAGTGAGGAAATGAAATCACTAGGTAGTTATAGTATCACTTACTGTCAGTAATTGTGAACTTCATGCTCTGAATGAGCAATACAGCGTAAGGCACTCCTTTTAGTTAATAAAAGAGAATAAGAAGACTGTAACTCATGTAGAAAAGAAAACAGGTAGACATGAAGTCTGAGGAGTAAACACATTCTTAATCTATGGGTCTATAAATGCACTAATTAGATAATGAAATTGGCAAGACCAATGCATTTTGCAACATTCTTCAGTATATTCAAATGATTATGAATACAGAAAAAAGTAAATAAGCGTAAAGAAGGCTATCTTTATTACATTATTTATATGTTTATATTCTCACTTTTTCTTTTAATGTCCAATGTTACAGTCAAAAGTGAAAGCCTGTTTTGCAAGTGGGTAATGGATATTGCATTGCTCACCTTCTCAACCTGCCTAATATGTGTAGTACAAGGATGGCCTCTGAGCAGTAATAAATGACTAAGAAAAGAGCTGTCCAGTGTTATTAAATGTGAGGATAAATAATGTTTGTAGTTGCCCACTGAGTGGAGGCTTGACTGATTCTTACCTGAAGTCTTATCTGGCAGATCCCATCATGTTAGGCTGGGAGAATTTCAAGGCCCTATTATTGCCTTTAGAGCTGCCTGTCCCAGACTAGAATGGCGAGATTGCTAGTTACTTTCTAGTGAGGGGGAAGCAAATACTTTTGATGTTATCAATACACAGTCTGCTAAATGCTTTTAAAACATAGAATCTTAGACCAAGTTTGAACTAAATCAGTATCCTATTTTTGTCATTCATTCATTAGGACCTGGAGCACTGACGTTTCTTATTTGTTTATGACCTTTGTAAATTAAAGTTTACTCTTTTTAATGCTTTATAGCCTGCACATTTTTAATACTTTATTCTAGTGATAGCAATGCATAAATGTGCACTCACAACTCTACTTGTGCATGTGCATTTTCTCTGTCAAGTCAGCTTCTGTTAGCACTTCGATCTACTTCATCTAATTGAATGAAATACATATTTAAACAAAATAACATTTCTTTTCTTCAACAATTAATGTAAGATCATGTCTTTGTTTTTGTCTCTTGTAAGACATGTCTTCAGCAAGGTATCAGGGAAAATCTTCTCAAAATTTGAAAATCTTTTAGTATTAAAAACATGGTTCACATTGTTGTCTCCTTCTGTGGGGGTTGACACCTGAGAGAGGCCAAAAGTGGGTATGTAAATACAGTCCCCTGACAGTGTGATATAAAGTTATAGACTGTTCCTGTAGGAAAAGAGTGTTGCAGTAATGTATATGCATTGTAGAGCAAGACAATCCTCTCTGTTTTTTGTGTTTATGCATCTAACAGTTATTAAGAGTATTTGACTTTTTTAGAGATAACAGCTATAGTGCCTAATAGGGTACCATCTGCTGCTTTTATACTTTACTGACCAATATCTTTGTTCATTTGGGCAATGATAGCAGTTCCTCCAGGGCGATGATTGGAATGTATACTTGCCCGATATGAACCCTAGTGATGAATTATTTTTGGACTTTTCTGACATTGACTATCCATAGTAAATATCAAGTTCAAACATAAGGATATATAGTCAGTGATTGACTCTGCTGTTGTATCGTCAGACCTAAGGCCATATGTTCTGGACACTTAGGTCAAGAAAAGTACTGGGTTTTTAACTAAGAACCACTATGGTGAGTTGGATCAGACATATGTATCAGACAGATATATATGTTATATAAGCCTGACTGTTTTCTATTAGGTAGAACAGAAATTTAAATATTTATGACACAATCTGATGGCTAGTCCTTCTGTGATCTCTCTAGATGTAACTGAATCTTTAGGATTGTTACTTGCTAATAATGTAAAGTGAGTTGCATTTTGGATAGTTTTGCCAAGAAATATATACTTCTACAAATTTGCATATTACATTTGTTGCTTGCCAAACCCACATACTCCAGTAACAGGGTTGACTTCCATCTCTTCCTGATTACTTTTTTTGCTATCAACCCCAGTAACGCTACTAGATCATACCTAATCTTGCTACTGTTTGAGGTTCTTACATAGCTTAGTAAGAACTCAGCTGGATTTGGTGTCCAATTTACCTGCACTATTACCTCCAGAAATTCCTTGAGGTTAGTGTGAAACCTTTGCAAACATGTCATCTCCATAAAATATGTTTCCATGTATCTGTTTCTTGTTGTTCACATCTCCATGATGTTTCCCTGACCTCTGCAAACATTTTTCATTGTCTTGCTGGAGTGTAAATTATTTGTGTAGGCATTTCCAGCCAAAAATCGGAAACCTCCTGTCTCATGTTATTTTATTGTTCTACATATCCCAATAACCTCTTGAGTTACTTATTCTTTTCACAGTCTTTATTCCTTTCTTTCTGGGTTTTTCCTGATCTACTTTCTCTTAATGCTACACTTATTCTACTCCTTATTTTTTTGAGTTGCATTTATTGTTCTTGCCTCAACCCGCAATCATATTAATCCTGGTCTTTCTTTGTGTTCCCTCTGTGTCTTTCTATCATATTCTTTTATAGTTTGAATTAACATCTTGTAATATAACCATTCCATTTATTTTATTTGATATAGTTGCTTGAGCTCTACCCACTTCATAATTTCCCTGTCTTTCCTTAACTGCTCTCAGAAGTTTATTGCTCCCTTCTTATAGGAATGTCTCCACCTGAGATCTTTCTGAGCATACAAACCTGTTTCATTTAATCCTATTGGGCAGTGCTCCATTTCTGACCAGTTATTTGCTTCAGTCCAAATGCATTTATTGATCAGGTTTCTTAATTGATTCCAATATTCTGATTTTCTAATTCCGGTACTCCTCTACCATCCCCTCTCCCGAGGGCCCACAATACATTACCACGTTATCCTTGATTTCTTTTTATTCCATATAAAACCTTTAATCAGGTTATTCAAATCTTTCCATTTCTGTGGTTCCCGAGTGTACAGGAAAGGTTGGCCACAATATAGCACCAGAGAGACCACAAACATTTTTGATGTCTGTATTGACACATCTAACTTTATTAATCCCTTAAGCTTGCTAAGCACATCATTCTAAGTTTCTACTGGGGAGTTTCTTGATTGCTTTGACAACCAAATCCCTAAATGTTTTAGTTTAACATGCCCCATAAATTTGGGAAAGTTTGTTCTAGTTGCATAGGTGGTACATAATTAACTACTATTGCTTTTGTGTTGTCCTCATTAATTTTGTATCCTGTCACCCGGGTAAATTGTCTTATTATTATTTTGAATAGCTTATAAATATCCTCACCTGGACTGGTTAACATTAATATAACATCATCCACAAACATGACCATTTTGAATTGTCTTCTGCCTGCTGTCCAGCCCTTTATATTGGACTCCCTATTTTTTTCTGCTAGTGGTTCTAGATAAAATGCAGAAAAATAGGAGAAAGAGAAAACACCCCTGTTTGGTGTCCCTACCTATTTGGATTTTGTCCGTTTCCCTGCCATTGATTTTTTGTCTGGGTTCCGATCCTGTATGCATATTTTTTATTAGGTGTATTAAACATTGGGAGAATCCCATCATCAACAGAACACCCCAAAGATATTTCCAATCTAAAAAAAAAAACTCATATAGAAATCTCATTTTCAAATCTCATATAGAAAGGATAGTCAGGCCACCGTGACTGAAAAGATTTTTTGGGGTAAATACCTACATGAAAAAATGTCCCATTTTAAAAAATGGAAATGTGTAGAGCATCCAAGCCTAGTTTTGGGCACACATGTTCAGTCAGGATGGCATGCATTTGTCAAGATCAGGGAAGAGAATTTTTGCAGCAGATATTTGGCAATATTTGACAATTTTTGCCAGGTTGAAAATTTAACACTTCACAGAAAGCAAACTGAGATGCATCTCTGATGGTTGTTAATGCTAGGAGCATTAATAATAAAGTTTTTTTATTGGACAATTTGCTACATTCCCTCAAGATTGATGTTGTTATTGTTTGTGAAACATGGTTAAAGAACAATGCCTGGAAACCAGTTATGTCAGGATATAAATGTTTTTACTGTAACAGACATTCTAACAAAAAATTCAGGTGGAGGTGTTATGATAGGGATTAAAATAGTTATGAGACCTGTGGTTATTACATATTCAGCGATAACACCAATACTATAGACTGTGTAATTGTGACAATAGACAACCCTGGAACATATAACAGTTGTTGGAGTGTATAGACCACCAAATTTAAGTGCTGATACCTAGAGGAATTCATGCATTTCCTGTATGAAACAAGGAGGGAAGAGTAATATTAGCTGGGGACTTAAATTTACCAGAAACAGATTGGAATATTATACTGATTTAACAACATTAGTAAGGAAATTATTCACAATTTATGTTCAGGAACAACACTTGCTTCAGATTATTAACAAAAAAAAAAAAACTACCAGGGAACAGAACATACGAGGCATTGTTTGTGTTCCTAAAGAAATTACTCTTACTTCAAGTCAAGTTTTGCCACGTATGATGTGCAGTGATCATGGGGTTATAAAGGTTAATTTGTTGCCTATCTGAAATTTAAACTAATGCACAGAAGATTAATTACAGATTATATGGAAGCAAACCAGTCACTTTGTAAAACTAAATGAAGTGATGTGTTCAGTGGAAAAACTGCAGATGGAACGTGGAAAGTTTTGAAAGAGAAATTGAGTGTAAAAAATAAAAAAAAATGTTTTAACATCAGGGTCTAAGCATATAACTTTAGGGGGATAGATTTCCATAGGTGAGAGACATAACATTTAAGAAATAGAAGAGAGGTTGAATTACAACTTTGAAAAATGAGATAAACAAGCTGGACAAACAAATTAAGCACAGTGCGAGAGAAGATCAAGAAAAAAATTGAAGAAAATGTATATAAAGTTATTGAGTATAATAGGAAACCTTTTTATAGGTTCATAGGTTCACAGGTTTTTAGGTAGGTACTAGGCTATCAGCCCTAGGGCCTATGTAAGCCTAGCCATCAAGGTTTCCTGGCTTTTGCCAGCCAAGAAAGTTATTTTCCTGTGTCCCTTTTGAGCAGAGCTACAGAAGTGAGCCCTGGGGTTAATTTCCTAAATCCCATCCATTCATCAAGATTTTTCTTGAAGAGTGGTAGTGAGGAACTTTACCTTGACATAGGTAGCTTGTTCTAGAGTATGGGAAGTCTCTGGGATCTTCTGCAACAGTTTCTTCCTTCTGTTGTAGAGTTTGTTTATATTGGGGGACTGCCAGATTGGCTTCCTTTTTTGGAGGATAGCATCTTGGCACTGTTAGGATAAGCACAATCCATGCACTCATGTAAGTTCTTATAGAATGCATTTGTGTAGAATTCTGCAGTCAGAACTGCATTGCCCATCTGCGTGGATGTTGTGAAGTTTGCCACGTCTGTCTTAAGAAGCATGAAGTTGGCTTTGGAGAGATTTTTTTACAGTTGTTTCCTTAATGGGGGGGGGGGGGGGCAGGATGTGGATATCTATGGTGATTAGCTTATGGTCAGATCTGACCAACAAGGAGTTGACTTCAGGTGTGGAACGCCTATCACTCATGTTGGTAATGACTAGGTTAATGGTGGGGTAGTTGAAATTGCCCATTATTAGGGTGTTTGGTTGGACCCTAATATTTTCCAGTATATCAAGAAAAGAGGAGTGGAAATCCTGGGGCATGGTGGGGATCAGTAGCAAGCTACAATTTGGATTGCAGTTTTGCCCAGAGTTAGTTGCACTTGGATAATTTCAGATGCATTATGTTGGGCAACTAACCTGGAGGCGTGGATATCCTTAATAAATATGGACACACCTCCGCCTTTGGTGTTCCAGTCCAGGTTAGATGGCCGAAGGTATGGTATGAGTTATAGCCTGGTAATGCAAGGGTGCTCTCTGGAGCCTTGAACCAGGTTTCAGTCACAACATAGATATCTATGTTTTCCATTTTAAGGAGTGCCTCGAGTGAGTGCATTTTGAGGTTTAGACTTCTAGCGTTGAGTAGCATTACCCTCAGTTTTTGTTTGCCTGCACCTGTTACAGTAGTGGGTTTGTCATGTGGACTTTGCCTAAAAAAGGCACTATAGGGGTGGCAAGAGCCTTAGCCAGTACCTGGAATCTCAGGGGCAACAGGTGCAGGCCATCTCTGGCAAAGCATCATGGCCTGTCGACCATGTCGTCCCAAGCAGACAAATACTGAATCCCCTTAGAATGACACCAGAAGCTTAGCCAATTGTTGAAGTCAATCATTTTGTCCTTGTACTGTGGTGTCATTCTGGGTGAAGGTAGGATGCTACTTAGGGCTAGGGTCATACCTGCCTGGATTACAAGATCGGAGAGCTCTTCCATATCTCTTTTCATGTAGTCCAAGTAGGTACATCTCAGGTCATTCACACCAACATGGACAATGACTGAGTCATATTTGTACTTGTTATGGAGTGACATGAGTGCGTGGGTTATGTGGCAGATCCTGACACCTGACAGGCAGCTGACAGTAACTGTCTCCTTGTCTAGTCTGGTGAGTGGAACATCAGTGTGCCTGACTATAGAGTCACCTATGACTAATGTGCTGGGTACGTTGTTTTGCCTTATGGGCTGTGGTTGAGTGGCACACTGAGTCTGTGGGTTATGTGTATTTTGGTTAATGTTGAGGGGTGGAGGTTGCTTGTGTTTCTGCTTTGGAGGTCTATGTTGCTTGAACAGATTATTATTGAGAGCCTCCATGAATGTTTTTGTGTATCTATGTGTGGGTTTTGGTGGTGTAGGTTTAGTGGGTCTATGTGATAAGTGTTGTGTGGTGTAAGTGTTTACCTTCTCCTCTTGATTGCCAAGTTCAGTCTTGGGTTGAGAGAGCTTTGCTTCCAGTTTGGCTAGATAAATGCATCTCTCATAGGTTGTAGTGCTGGGTGGTAGGAGGAGAGGGTTGTCTGTGTACATGAGGCAATTGCTACAGTGCCCCAAGATGCCCAGACTCATCAGGTAGACAGGAGAGAACACTGGGAGCTGTCCTTGGACATGCCTGGGTAATCACTATTTCCCTTTAGACAAATGAGGAAAGTAAATACTAGAGCTGTTTTCCTCTACACAACTGAGGAAGATAAGTACAAAAAAATGTTAACCACTAGGCAGTGAGGAGGGTTAAGTGCTGTAGTAATTTGTAGTTTATATAGATATACAAGATGTGGAAGGAGTATAGACATTCAAACTGATAAACTGTGAAGATTCTAAAATTTATTCTCAAATACAACAGATTACAGATATATTTACAAAATCTTATGGAAAACAGTTTAGGGTAATATGACATCCAGGTAAGCTCAGATATTGGAATCTAATTAGATTATATTGAAAATGAACTGCACAAACTGTATCCAAGCAAAGTAGAGGGAGACGACAGATGGGAAATTCCTCAAGACTGGAGACATGAGCTTATTAAACCTGTTGTGATGCCCGTGCACTACCCTGGTAATCAAGGAGCCGCAATCTTCACCAGTAGCACCAGTGAGGGGTGTGCACATTGGGAAGGATAACAAGTACACACACAGTAAAGTACAATTTCCCTTATGAGCACACAGACATCACAGTCAGTCTGGGGCTGGTTTTTCCCTTTCTCTCCAGATCCCCAATATGGCTCCCCACTGACACACCTATAGGGTTCAGATCTTAGCCTAGTGATCAAGCTAAAACTTCCAGCAGCCTATTTGTCCAAGTGCTTCATGTCCCTGCTCAAGTAGCTGACACACACACACACACACACACACACACACACACACACACACACACACACACACACACACACACACACACACACACAGACACACTTTAAGATTTGATTTAGATGCACACACACATACACTCCTGGGGAAGGCTGGCACAGGTTGTCCAGATCTGCCTCCTTTCTGCCCAGACTATAGGGTAGTACTGATTGCCACCAACCACTAATATCAGCTTCTATAAGGCCCTTCCCAAAGGGTGACCAATTTCACTGTGTAATATTACTGTTATCCAAATAGTAAGTGTACCGAACAGCAAGACTATTGGAGTGGCTTGGACAGTATCACCAAATACATGCAAGTAGTCTAGATCTTAAATTATCTCTACACAAAACAGCCACAGTTGAAATGTTTAAAATTATTTAATAATAAATGAAAGCACAAAACAAATCTCATCAATTCAATACAGTGCTAATCAAGAGTTCAGAGATCACAGGAAACATTTAAAACAATATTGTAGGATAGTCTGGTATAAATATAGAAAACAGCTAGGCTAATCTGGCTATATTTCTATCTAACTCTAAGAGAAATACTAAGTTCTAAATAACTACTTACATACAGAGCAAAACAAGTGCCGGGTGAGTTGTTGTCAGCTTTAGACAAAATCCAAAATGCTCAGTCTTTCTCTCTGAGATAGTCTTAAATTGATTTACACATTATTGTTGAGTCATTTCACATTACATCATTTTTCACACCTCTGCTGGAGGTTCCCAGGCTCACAGAAATCAAAATTTAACATTTGTTTGTAATCTTACACCTGCCAGGAAACCACAGCAATAATACACATAAAAACATAGTAATTAATTCGTGTTCTATGACAATAGAAATAATTTCTTAGTCCAGACATCCTGTCTACAAGCTTGAATTAAACAGTCACAAAATGCTTCACTTATCAGCTTTCTTCCAGCAGGGTGCACTGTGGTTACATTTTTGAAGCTCAGAACATAATGCAGTTTTCTTAAATTTAGTTTTCTTTCATTGGTAAAAACACACCTGTGGATTACATTAATATTTCCAGTGACATAGAATTATCTACAAAATGGCTGGACTGGCAGCCTTCACATATCTCTCCCCCCCCCACTGAAAACTCAAGCTAGTTTTTCAAGTGACCCTTTCAAAATATTGCTTGAGAGGGTTAGGTCTATCTGAATATACTTTAACCCATTCCCTGTCTTGAGAGCCCATCTGCATTGGTGTTGCTATCCTCACTGTGGTGCTGGACTAACATATCATATGTTTGCAACCCTAGGCTCCATCATAGCAACTTGACATTTTTTGGGCTGGCTCGGTGTAGCCATGTTAGGGGATTGTGATTTGTAACTACAGTGAATTTTCTTCCATGCAGATAAGGCTGAAGTTTCTGCCATGCCCACACTATGGCTAGACATTCCTTTTCTACAGCTGCATAGGATTCCTCCCTGGGTTGGAGCCTATGACTGAGATAAACCACTGGGTGCTGTTCTCCCTCTAAAGAAACATGGCTAAGTACAGCCCCCTCCCCATGGTTCAAACCATCCACCTGCACAACAAATTCTTTTCTGTAATCTGGACTGGCTAACACAGGGGGTCCTTCCAAAGCTTCTTTAAGCTTCTGGAATGCCTGCTCACATGCTGTGGTCCACGCTACCTTATCTGGCCTGAGGAGCAGCTATTGTACTATAACTGTGAATGAACTTTCTGTAGTGCCCTGCTGTCCCTAAGAATGCTCCCACCTGCTTTTTGGTAACAGGAGCAGTCCATGCCTGAATGGCTTCCACTTTGGCAGGGTCTGATCTGATCTTACCACTCCCCAATGTATGTCCCAGATAGAAGACCTCTGCCATACCCACCTGACATTTGCCCGGCGTAATGGTCAATCCTGCCCTCTGTAGTATGCCCAGCACCTCCCTGACATGTTGAAGGTGCTGTTGCCAGGAATAACTGTAGATGGCAATATCATCTAGGTAAGCAAGGGAAAACCCTCCTGCTGCAAGCTAGGATATGATCTACCAGCCTCTGGAAAGTTGCTGGGGAATTTTTCATCCCAAAGGGCATCTTTGTGAACCCATACATGCCAAAAGGAGTCACAAAGGCTGACCTCTCTCTCCCACTGGGAGTCAAGGGCACCTGCCAGTATCCCTTGGTAAGATCAATGGTGGTAAGATGCCCCACCCAGCTGCTCTGAGGTTTTATCTGTCCTAGGCATGGGGGACTCATCCGTCTCTGTGTGACTATTTAATTTCCTGTAGTCCACACAGAACCTGGTGCTGCCATCCTTCTTTTGAACCAGCAACACTAGGGAGGCCCAGGGACTGGTGGACTCTTGAATTACCCCTAGTTCCAACATTTCCTGTATCTCCTTCCTCATCGCCTTTTTGACTCTCTCAGGCACCCTATAAGGGGCCTGCCTAGTAGGCCTTCGGGGTCCTGTATCCATCTGGTGTTGCACCTGGTGGGTGCGCCCTGGTTTCCCAGTGAACATATTCCCAGACTCCTGTAACACTGTTCTGATTTATCAAACCTGGGTAGGAGATAGCTGCTGGGACACTGCTACCCCTTCCACTGAGGTGTCAGTCTGAGCCTGACTGAGGAGATCAGTCACCAGTTCTCCCTCAGACACCTCCTGCAATCCACTGAAATACTCAGCACAAGGGCCTCCCTTTCATGGTAAGGTGTCATCATGTTAACATGGTGCAATTTGTGCTCCTGCTTCCTGCCTAGCAGTTCCATCATGTAGTTAACATCACTGACCTTCCTTACCACCTTGTAGGGTCCCTCCCAGGCTGCTTACAGCTTGTTGTGTCTGACAGGAATGAGAACCATTACCCACTGCCCTACAGCATACTCTCTACCTCGAGCATTCATGATGTCATACCAGGCCTTTTTCTGCTGTTGGGCTTCTGCCAGGATCTCCTGGGCCAAGCCCATGAGTTCCCCAAGCCTTGTCCTGACGTTTAGATCATTTGTCACAACAGAATCCTTGTGAGATTCACACTCACCTTCACACTCATCATGAACTAGAGGCCCCCTCACCCTATGCCCATACAGCAACTCAAAGGGTGAAAAACCTGTGGATTCCTGGGGAACCTCTCTGTAAGCAAACAACAGATGGGGCAAATATTTGTCCCACTCCCTCTTAAACTGGTCTGCAAATGCCCATAGCATGGACATGACTGTAGAGTTTAACCTCTCAACAAGACCATTAGTCTGGGGATGGTAGGGGGTGGTCTTCAGGTGCTTCACTCCACAGTACTTCCACAGATAAGCCAGCATATCTGACATGAAATCAGCACCTCTGTCAGTCAGTATTTCTTTTGGGAAACCTACCCTGCTGAAAACCTCTAACAAAGCATTTGCCACCTTTTCCGCCTCAATGGAGGAGGACAAAGCCACTGCCTCAGCATATCTTGTGACATAATCTACTACCAGTAGGATATATCTTTTTCCTGTGGAACTTGGGGTACTCAGAGGTGCATGTGGCCTACTTTGTGGCTTACGCCAGGGCATTTTTGGCATTTACAAGCCTGGCCCATGGTTTTGACTGAGACTCCCCCTGGTATCTGAGGAGCATCATTTTTTTTGGTCTTCTGATCTCCCATGAACAAGTCTCCATCCTCTTGAATAAGGGGCATCTACTCTCAGGCCTCACATAGTTAGCCTCTTTTTTAGATACAGCTATGGGTCCTCTACTGAATACCGTGTCCTTTCTATCCTTAGCATTTGGGGCTTGGTAAGTTGGGTCCTTTCTCCAGCACTTCCATGAGGTGAGATTGATTAAGTTGTTATCCCTTGTTTCTCTCATGAAATTGGAGTTTTCTTGTTAGGAAGAAGATCAGCAATGTAAAAGTTTGAACCCTAGGAGTTTTTTCAGTCGGCAAAGTATAGACAGAGATTTTTGACCCTTTGAATAGAGCTGTTTTTCTTGTCGGCGGGCCCACTGCAGGAGTGGTCAGATACATTCAATGGGCATTGTACTGTTTGTTTTCATTGGTCTGATGACAATGACCTAGATCATGACAATGGAATGACTGATGAGTATCATCTACATGATGAATGGGTGATGAATAAATGTAGACCTCTCTGATACTGTGGGCAATGTACATAATGGGTGACTGACATCAAGGTTATCAATCTGGGTCCCTGGAGACCTTCTGTGCCTGATGACATTGCCACATCAGGCCACCTTTGGTATCCCTTGGTTCTTCTTGTTTTGGTTGAAGGGTATGACTTTGGTATTTAACTTTGTTAACTTTAGGCCATGGCTCTGGCTTTCGTTTATCCGCTTCTGTGAGGAAGGATATCTGTGTGGTGCCAGTTATTGTTTTATTCTCATCTGTTTGTCCATCTGCAGTGTTCTCATGTTGTTTGCCTCCTGTTTTGTTGTACCTGTGAAAGTAGATGCCACAAAACCTCCTGTGTTTGAGGTACCTGGATGGGTACAGAACAGGAGTAGACATGGGACCTGACGGACTTGACTTGCCACTGGCGGTGACCACTCTTGACCAGCTTTGAGTCTGACATCAGCCATGGGTGTGTGGGTTATGGGATGAGTTGATCAGCCAGTTTGCAGCCCATCTTTGGGTATGGGTATTGCGAGAAAGGCTAATGCCGGATCGCCAGGCTGAGGGTCATCTGTATCTTTCTGCCATCAATGGGTGGTGACTGTTGACCAACTTGTCCTCATCAATGGCAAAGGCATGATCTGCCTTTGACAAAGCCAAACTGCTTTGGATCCAAGTTGATCCAAATCTAACGTTCTCTTTATGAGTATGATCCATGTCCTATGTCTTTATTTATGAGATATTTTATGATCCTCTTTATCTTTTTGCACTCCAGGGGCCGCCAGCTAATGGTGGCCTCCACAGCCGGGTGAAGGTTGCGCTGCAGTGCGGTGCACCCTGTCACAGTGTGAGACCAGGGGTGATTAAACAACATTGTCAGCTGTGACAGCTAGCTGTCCTCATTCCTCATTGAGTTCGTGGAGCACACAGCACGGGACACCAGGTGGAAGGTGTGTTGCTGCTGTGGTTTTTGTTCTCACTGAGTGCTGGAGAGACTTTGGCTGGCAATCATTTGGGGCTGCAATCTTTTTTATAGATATCTCTCCTTTTGGAACCTGTCAGCCAGTATGCTGGCAGCAATGAGTAGTGCATAAAATCAATGGGATCAATCGCTTTCACATCGTTTTGAACTTGTTGTTCTGATATAGTTTGGGAGTTTCCTCCAGTTTAGCTTATAGTTAAAAGAATGGATTGTATTTCTTTTCTTAGCTATTTTTTTTTCTTTCAAAATTTTGCTTTTTTTTTTTTTTTGACTTTTTTTAGTTTAGTTTTTTTTGATATTTAAGGATTAAGCTCTTACTTCTTTCTGTTTTTAGCCTCTTGTTTGTAGAGTTTTTTTGTTTTGTTGTGGGGGTTACTTGAGGTCCACCTGGCTGGACGAGAGAGTCTTGGTACAGAGAGTCTTTGTTTTGCTTGATTGCACCTTTATTCATGCAGCAGGTGCTGCAGGTTAGGTAGAAGGCATTGTGAAGTGACTGTGTGTACTGTTTTTTTTTCCGCCGGGGGCCTAAGGAGACCACACACTTAGGTCTTTAGAAGTGTGAAGTCGGCTTTTACTGTCTTCTTTTTTTTTTTTTTTTGGGTGTGGGATGAGGACCTCCAGCGAGATTAGTTTGTGATCTGATCTCACCAGTGAGGGGTATACTTCCGGTTACAATATCCATAGCTACTCTCTGAAATGGCTCCTCAATCACAGGCAAAGACATTAAAGGAGCTCTCACCTTGTCTCCTGCCTTGTCTACCTTTGGGCACAGCCCACAGGTCCCGCAGTACCCTGTTACATCTCTGGAAATCCCAGGCCATAGAAGTTTTGCATAATACATCTCTTTGTACATTTTATGCCCATATGATGTGCAAAGGCAATATCATGGGCTATGGCTAGAAGCGCCAGACAGTATGCTCTAGGCACTACCAACTGCTGTATTCTCTCACCTTCTAGCCCTCCATCAGAGGTCCACTCCATATACAGTAACCCTTTGTCCCAGTATACAGAATACCCCTTCCCTTCAGAATGAGGCGCTTCACTAGCTACCTCTCTTAGGCCTTGTAATGTAGAGTCTGAGAGCTGAGTCTGTCTCAACTCTCTCTTTGTAACCCTTCCCAGCTTCCCTTCCACAGGAAGTCTGACATCCTCTGACAGTGGTGCTTCACTGTCAGCCTGGGTATTACTACTCACCTCTACCTTTGCAGTCACTCTGTCTAAGGGAACATCAGTACCCAAAAGCAGCTGTGGCTCACCTTCAGTCTCACTGCTACAGGGCAGCGCCCTCCTTGAAGTAACCAACTCACCAGTCCTGACTGCAATTATGCAGTCTGTCTGGGTCTCCCCCAGGCAACCAGACCCATATGCTCGTCTCCAAGCCTGGCTGCATGTAACTACATTAACACATGGTACTGCATCAACAAAATCATTCCCTATCAGGACATCTGCAGGATGGTAGTTTGGTACCCCTGTTTTCTCAAGACAACGTGCTATTGGCATTTTGTCTTTCCCACTTACTGGCTCCCTCAGCTTTTGTTCCCTACCTTGCATCCATGGACATCTATATGCCACATGGCCCCACTGGTTGCATTCAAAACATTTAACCCTAGGTCCTGGATGTGTACCTGGACTAGTGGCTTCCCCTGCTACTGGCAGATTCTGTTGGGTCAGTCAGGGCTGCCCACCATGGGTTCCATTAGACCCATGAGCAGTGCTGGGTGTCCCTTTCCTGTGCAGTGATGCTGTGCTTGCTAGGTATAGGTCTCCCCTCTTCCCCAACTCATCTGAAGTAGCACATTGTCCATCAGCTAACCAGATCCTCATGTCCTCAGCCAAGGTGCTAAGGGCTTGTTCCCTCACCAAAAGGTCTACCAGCCCTTCAAAAGTGGTGACTTGACATCCACTCTCCCACTTATGAAAATAAGTGCTTAATTCAGCAACATATTCACACACACACTTTCATCTGCCTTGCTTCTCTGCTCACAAAACATTTTCCTGTAAGCTTCAGGTGTTAGCTTAAAAAACTCTTGCAAACAATTCTTAATAGCAGTATAATCAAAAAATTCATGATCAGATAATTTAGGCAGCACAGTTACAGCTTTACCATGGAATAAGGGGGTCAGGAACTGTACCCAGAGCCTTTGGTCAACATCATACTGTTTACATACCTTCTCAAACATATGAATGAAACTATCAAAATGATCCCCCTCTGTAAACTGTGGAACAAATTTATTGACTATTTGTGCTTCTGAGGTCCAGTTACTCCCTTCCCCATTACCTCCATAACTCTGGCGAAAGTCAACATCTCCTTTTCCTGCTGCCTGTGTCTCTCCTTCTTCTCAGCTTCCAGGCATAGCAGTTTCTCATTCTCTTCAGCCTGTAGATGTTTCAGTCTCTCTGCTGCTTCTGTTTCCAAACAGCTGGTCTCCAACTCAAGTCTCTTCAGCTCCAGATGGATTTTGTAAGTTTTCTGCAGAAAGGTTGAGCTGTCCATTCTCTGAGTGTTGTACATCTCCATGGTCAGTCTGATTGTCCTCCTGGTTGCTATTCTCTGATGCAGCTGTGACCAGAGCTGCAATCATGTCTGCTTTAGTCAGGTTTCCATGCACCAGTCCTTTATCCTTGCACATCTCAGCCAACTAGCTCCTTGCCAGCTTACCGTACTGCTCTGCTGACATGCTTGCCTGCTCTCCCTGACTAACTAAGCTAACAAAAGAAATAAAACAGTTGTGATCTGAACTCTGAATATTCACTGCATGGCTGATTTAGAGTACAAAAACACCTTCAGTGATCACAGTACACAAGCTATAGGAATTCACTATCCACAACACTACAAGCCAATTAGTATGTGATGTGGCTAACTCACCACTATCAAACAATTAATATTTGATGTGGATATCCCACCACTGCCAAACAATTAATATGTGATGCCTGTGCACTGGCCAAGTAATCAAGGAGCCTCAATCCTCATGGTTAGCATCAGTGAGGGGCGTGCACATTGGAAAGGATAGCAAGTTCACACACAGTAAAGTACAAATTCCCTTAAGAGCACACAGACATCACAGTCAGTCTGGGACTGGTTTCTTCCTTTCTCTCCAGATCCCCAATAAGAATCCCACTGGCACAGTTATACGGTCCAGATTTTAGCCTAGTGGTCAAGCTAAAACCTCCAGCACCCTCTCTGTCCAACCAGTGCTTTGTGTCCCTGCCCAAGTAGCTGACATACACACACTTTAAGATTTGATTTAGATACAAACACACAGGTACTCCTGGGGAAGGCTGGCACAGGTTCTCCGGCAGTGCCCCCTTTCTGCCCAGACTATAGGGTAGTACCGACTACCACCAACCACTAATATTAGTTACTATATGGCCCTTCTCAAAGGGTGAACAATTTCACTGTGTAATATTACTTTTATCCAAATAGTAAGTGTACAGAACAGCAAGACTATTGGAGTGGCTTGGACAGTCTCACCAAATGCATGCAAGTACTCTAGATCTTAAATTATCTCTACACAATACAGCCACAGTTGAAATGTTTAAAAATATTTAATGATAACTAATAAAAGCACAAGACAAATCTCATCAATTCAACATAGTGCTAATCAAGCGTTCATAGATTACAGGAAACATTTAAAACAATATTGTAGGATAGTCTGACATGGATATAGAAAATATCTAGGCTAATCTGTCTATATTTCTGTCTAACTCTAAGAGAAATACTAAGTTCTAAGCAACTACTTACATACAGAGCAAAGCAAGTGCCTAATGAGTTGTCATCAGATTTAGACAAAATCCAAAATGCTCAATCTTTCTCTCTGAGATAGTCTTAAATTGATATACACATTACTGCCGACTCCTTTCACATTACATCATTTGTGACACCTCTGCTGGAGTTTCCCAGGCTCACAGAACTCAGAATTTAACATTTGTTTGTAATCTTGCATCTACCAGGAAACCACAACAATAAAGGACACTTTACATATAAAACCTAATAATTAACTCTTGCCCTAAGACAAAAGAAAGAATTTCTTAGTCCAGGCATCCGGTCTCTGAACTTGAGATCAACCAGTCACAACATGCTTCACTTATCAGCTTTCTTCCAGCAGCGTGCACTGTGGTTACATTTTTGAAGCTCAGAACATATAACATAGTTTTCTTATGTTAGGGATCTCAATTTTAAACAATTATTTGAGTTTGGTGGATGTTCTTGTATAGCGAGTGGTTCACGTAGGTTTGAAACTTTTAAATGTGGCTTTTGTTCACAATGTTCCCATATAGTTAACAAAACTAATATATACATTTCAGCAAGAAATAGGCAAGTCATTAGTACTAGTTACTCCAATTGTAATACCTATGGTGTTGTTTATATCGCCACTTGTAACCACTGCACCTCCTTTTATGTAGGGAAAACTGAGAGGAAGCTGAAGTGTTGAATTTATGAACACCTTTATGAAATTAAGAAACAGAACAGTAACAATGCACTGTTCCATCACACTATGGATTGCCCACAGGCTATCTTTTCTTTTTTTGTTTTGGAGGCAGTTCCCAAGGACATAAGGGGAGGTATGTAGGAAGCCAAGTTGGAATACAGGGAGTTGTTTTGGCAGATTTTTTTGGAATCTACAAAACCTCCCGGTTTAAATGACTTCTTGTCCATTATTCCAGTGATCATGTTAAGAGCAGCAAAACCTTAATTTACTTCCTAAAAAATACACTAGGTGGTAGTATTATTGCAATTTTTATCAGATGGATTTTCCTTGGTATTATATGGAATTTATTTATTTATTAACATGTTTGTATTATATATTATGTATTGTTTTAACAAGGGGACAAATGGGTGTATTTTTTGTTCTGTTTTTGCATTCAGATTCACATTTTCAAAGCAATGTCACTGGATAAAGATTCAGTTTTTAGTACAGAGGTTTTTAAGTGAATTAATTTAATTATGTACATTTTCAACAAATAAACATTTTCATTGGACAAGCAATTTACTAATTAAATTCAAAAGACAGGCTATAAAACAACTGTTTAAAACTTGATTTAGTGTTTGTTTCTGATGAAGAAGGAGGTTGAAAACATATCAGTTTGATAGTGTTCATTTTGTGGTGTGATTTTCAACAATAAATCTAATCAACTTTTCTTCGGTTTTGGTGCCCTTATTTGGTTTTTCCTGTGAACCTTTTGTTTGGTTTCAAGTTTTTACCAAGTTCGTCATCATCTCTTTTTGGTTGGTTCTTACATTTAGTTTTCTTACATTTGTAAAAACACACCTGTGGATTATATTAATATTTACAATTACATAGAATTATCTACAAAATTCTATCTGGCTGGGCTGGCAGCCTTCACACCTGTCTTTATAAAAAAGGGGAGTAGGTTGAACAGAGTCATGTAGACCCTTAAGTCTACTTTCATGTTGTGAAAAAATAATGGAAAAGATAATAGTGGATATGTTATTGTCAGAACTGGATATGTTGGGACTTGAAACCATATATCAGCATGTGTATGTTGAAAATAGATCTAGTACCACCTGTAATATGATGTTCTATAACACTATAAAAACAGCTATGAAAGAAAAATTGTGCTGTGATGTATTTATATAGATTTAACTTTAGCATTTGACAGGGTATTACATCAAGCACTGATCAATAAATTAGAACAACTAGATTTTGATGTAGTGCCGATAAGATGGATAGCTGCATGGCTTACAGCTAGGACATGACAAGTATCATACAGCAACTGGACAGGTGAAATCCTTGGTTACAGTCAGGGTGTCACACAGGGCTCTGTCCTAGACCCTTAACTTGTTTAGATTGTTTCTTTCAGACCTAACTTTTTCATCTGAGGTGTTCTACAGTCTATATGCAGGTGACCTGAAACTGGATAAATTGATTACATGTGTTACAGATTAAGCATGTCTGCAAAAGAACTTGACTAAATTGACCATTTGGGCACAGGAGAATAATATGCTGATAAATATATAAAAAACTAAGCATATGAGATTTGGGAGACATAAACTGAAAGGTGAATATGTAATACAGCCCACAGTGATTGAAACTGTAGATTTATTTAAGGACCTGGGTATATGGGTAGATCCAGCTTTGAATTTTTCTAATTATATCAACCAATTGGTTAATGATAGTTATAGAACTATAGGTTGTATAAAAATGGTTTATAAAGTGTAAGAAATCAGAAATAAGTCATTGTGTGTTGGTTACTTTAGACCCAAACGTGTATGGAATAACAATATAGAAACCTTATAAGAAAACAGGCATGAATAAACTTGAAAGAGTACAGCAGAAATATACCAAGGGCATCCATGGAATCGAAAATTTAAGTTATTATCAAAGGCTAAAATATCTGAACTTGTACAGTATTTCTTATAGATATCTAAGAGAAGATCTTATTCAGGTATATAGTGAATTTAGAGGCAACTATCTCTGGGAATATGTGGGGTTATCAAAAAGTACTAGAGAATCATTAGGCACCCTATGTAGAATATTCTATAGGAATGTAAAGTGTACTAACTGGTTCTCTAAGAGAGCAGCTAATGCATAGAACACACTACCAAATTACATTAAACCAAGTACTAGTTTAGATATTTTTAAGAAGAGCCTTGATGCTCATTATAGGAGCAAGTGTTTTGGTATATTGGCAAGCTAGAAGGCCATTAACACCTGTGCTTGAAATATTTGTATGTCTGTGTGTTTGTTTGGCTTTATAACAGATGCAGGTTGTGACGATTGGGGAGAGATGGGCGAAGGCTGCCAGCCTAGTCAAATATAATTTGATATATAATTCTGGCATTTGTAAATAAATGTAAAATACAGGCATGTTTTCTTGAGTGTAAATGAATATTGTGAAATGTGGAACTGCAAAATATGTGACAACATTGCACTCTACTGGCCCAGTGTAGTATGTTGTGACCCTTTCATGTTAGAATTTGGCTCCAGTGAGTCTGGATGAAGGTTTCATGCCCATTGTTTTAAGGCTAAAGTTTATGACCAGAATTTACAAGTGGATGGTGCTTTACTGCTCTGGTTTCTGCTAGAGTATACATGTGAAATGTCTTTTATTGTTGCAAGTTTCTGAGCAGGTGTTAGATTGCTAAATAATGCAGTTTGTGGCCTGAGAACTCAGACCAGGTGTCAAGATGATGCAATATGAATACTGGGAAAAACTAAGTGTGAAAATGATGTAATTTTGGAGGGACCCAGCAGACATGTTTGTTAGTAATGTTTAAATACTATTTCTCACAAGAGACTGAGAGCATTTTGATCTTGGATATCGAATTCAACACTCTGCCTAAGCTCACATGTAAGTTTTTAGCACTGTGATTTCTTGTAGGAATAGTTAAAGCTAGTAAAGATTAATTAGGTATTGTTCTTTGAAATCAGACCTGTCCTACTGTATTATTTTAAGTTTTTCTGTTATCTCTGAACTCTTAGATATCTCTGTGGTGTAGTAGTATTGTCTTGTGTTTTAATTATTTATTATTAAATATTTTTAAAACCTTCTACCTGTGGCTGGTTTATGTAGAGATAAATTATGCTTTAGAGTACATTATATATTTATAGAGTTTACTGTCTAAGCCCTTCCAATAAGCCTAGACTGAATAGTTACATTACCATTGGATAATAATTTTGCACAGTAATAATTGGACACCCTTTTAATGGCCTTTTAGTAGCTGATATTATTAGCTGGGTGGTGGCAGGGATTACTACCGTATGGTCTGGGTAAAGGGGCACAGCTGGAGAATCTGTGTCAGCCTTTCCCAGGAGTGTCTGTGAAGTTGTACAAATACTTATCTCAAAGTGTGTGCGTATGTGTGTGTGTGTGTGTGTGTGTGTGTGTGTGTGTGTGTGTGTGTGTGTGTGTGTGTGTGTTGTGTCAGCTTCTTGGGCAGGGAAATGAAGCACTGGTTGGACAGAGAGGGTACTGGAGGTTTTAGCTTGCCCAGCTAGGCTGAGACCTGGACCTTATAGCTGTGCAAGTGGGGAGTCTTATTGGGGACCTGGTGATCAAGGGAGCAACCAGCCACAGACTGACTGTGATCTCTGTGTGCACTTAAGGGAAATTGTACTTTTCTGTGTATATTATTTATCCTTTCCTCTCTTCTAGGAGACAACCTCCCTGGTGTTAGTGGTGAGGATTGAAGCTCCTTGATTGCTGGGCCAGGGAATGGGTATCACACAGGTACTCTATCATTTAAATGTTTTGGAATAGACTTCATTGAGAATGTGATTACAAATATATATGTACAGATGGGTCTATATTAATTCAGCGGAAAACATATTCATCAAATATGTCTTCAGCGGACCCCAGCCACCAAAAATTTACTTCAGCAAACCATAGAATTTTTCCCACACTGGTCATTGTGGATTTATTCAGGGCCAGGATGGGAAATGTTAGCAGCACTCATTTCAATGGAAGGGGAATCAAGTATTATCATTGGGGAATCTAACAGCAGCATTTGGATTTATTTATCGAGAGCGGGCCAGGAAATGTTTAGTTGAATCAAGTAAGTGTGTGTGTGTGTGTGTGTGTGTGTGTGTGTGTGTGTGTGTGTGTGTGTGAAAATGCCTGCATGTAATACACCTGGTGGCTAGAGGTATTCAGGCTTAAACCCTGTACCTCAAAACCTGTACCTTTGGTACAGGGTAAAAAGAGCCTAAAGTCCCTAGCCACCACCATTTCTGAGCTTTGTCTAGATTTTTTGTGCTAACAGTTGAGAGCTAAGCCTATGGTGAGAAGTGAATAGAATTTGTATTCCCCCATTATTGGCTTTGTTGTTTGTCCAAGTTTTTTGTGCTAAGAGTTGAGAACTATGGTGAGTGCGAAGTGAGAACTGAATTTGTATTCACCCATTATTGGCTTTGTCCAGGTTTTTTGTACTAAGAGGTTGAGAGCTATGGTGAGAAGTGAGAACTGAATTCACTAAATGATAGCCATTAAGTTTCAGTCTTTCTTTTTTTTCAGGAAACTTCTAATTTGGCATAGTGGTATGTTGCTCTGACTATAGTGTATAGGATCATAGGTTCAAGACTTGCCAGTGACATGCATGGTGGTAACACATTTTATTCTAGCAACTTTCCAAAATTATATAAGCAATGTTTAAAATGTGTCTCTGGTTTTTGACCTTTTGCTCCCCTCCCCCAAAAAAAAAAAAATGAAGTTGAAAATAAGTGCAAGAAGCTGTGCAAGATGCCTGTGGCTTGCACTACTGTCATTCTATTGATAGTGTGGGTGTGGAAGTAGACTTTTAGGATGGACATGTTCTGAATCGGGCAGTTTTGTCATTATTGGTTCATGCATTTTGTTTCATTGCCTACAGTACAACCTACTGGAAAAATGTTCAAGCAATATATTTAAAATGCACTCTGTTTAACAAGTGTGCTGTATTATACAAGGAATATAACTTAATAAAGTCAGGAAGGTGTATCAAAGAAAAGAACACGTGTATGTTTCTTGTTTTGTGTGCAAGGGGCCAATGATTTGAAAACAGTCCAAAGCTAATCCTTATCCACCACTGGCCAGATGCATTTTCTTTGGATGTGGTGTGTGGGTTTCAATGCTATTTCAATCAATGTGAGTTTCAATGGCAGAAAAGTTTTAATGTGAAGTCTGTTTTCATTGTGAGACAGTATTGCTTTGTTTAGCAGATGTCTGTTAGTGTTTTGTGCATTGTTGTACTGCCAAATGTAAAAATAAAATCCTAATAATCATTGTAGATATAAAGCAGTATACACACATTAGTATTTATGGTAAATGGGGAGAAATCACCAGGTAATGGGACATTGGAATGACTGCAGGGGACTCTGGTACAGTGCCATATTTTGGTTGTCTGTTCTTCAGTTAGCATTTGAAAGTTGGTATCCCACAATTCCAGTGGAGTGGGTGGGTTACATAATTATTACGCAAATTAAATGTTAATCAGCATACAGATTTGTACCTATTTTTTTCATGGGCCTTGTCCAGATTTTTGATGTTTTCAGGTTGAGAGGTATGGAGATGGCCAAGTATTTGTGAACCACTGGAAAAATTTCTCAGTTCACTGAAGTGAATTTCAGTGGCTGGTGTTCACTGAAGACTTGTTCGATGAATATGTCTTTCCCGGAACTAATATAGAGCCTCACAGACAGATAAGCAGATGTTCTCACTCATATATATATTCTTATGTCTGCCAGTAAGTACACTGCACCCTTGAATAACTTTCATTTTGGAATTATACATATGCAGTTATGCATACTAACACATTAATGTTACTGAGTTTCTCTCTTTCAGAAGTAGTTTTGTTTTTTTGAATAGTTGCTGCTACTTTACATCCTGTTTTACAGCATTTTAAAGGAATGCAGTCATACATCATAAATATCTGTTTTTTTGCTATTAATATGAAGCTGGCAGATTGTTGCCCTCTGACAGAACCATTAAACTGCTTATAACATGTTGCCTTGCATGTATGAATGCATGTGTGTATGTATTTGTGTGTATGTGTGATATGTGTGTATGTATTTGTGTGTGTGTGTGTGTGTGTGTGTGTGTGTGTGTGTGTGTGTGTGTGTGTGTGTGTGTGTGTGTGTTCATGCACACATATATACATACTAGTCGAGTCAAGGGCCTAGAGGTTAATGTTTTTAGGTTGCTGCCTGTACATGGTGGTGTAAAGGTTTCATATCTGGAAGCAGGTGTCAAAGTAGCTGTATGCTTTGAAAGTCTGATGGAAAGAATGCACACTCTGTTTGTCTTTTGTTTGTATTACATTTCTGTTATGAGCATTGTGGATGTGGTGCTCTAACTTCCAAAGCTGTTTGTTTATATCAGTTGTTCAGTTGACTTCTTTTTTAAAATATCCATGCAAGCTGGCAAAAGGGCACATTGGCAGTCATTTAGCATGGCTGTGTCACTCCAGTAGTTTTTTCCAGTTTCTCTACTGGCTGGTTCATCTGCATGAAGTGTACTTGTCCTCACTATGACCATTTGGAATTTCATTAGGTGCTCCTGCTTCCTTCGTATCTTAAAGGTATGATGTAGCCTAAATGATGATGATTTTCCAAACTGATCATATGCACACATCATACCTCTCAAACTCTTATCACAAGAAATCTGAACAACGCCTAAAATAATGGGGGTGGATAAAGGCACAAAAAATAGGGATACATTTTAAATTTCACGATTATGAACAGAAAGTTGCTAGAATAACAGGTTTTGTGTTATCATGCATTTTGCAAAGAATATAAATTTCAAACTCAAATGTGTGGCATTATTTAGTTACTTCAGTCCTCAGTGATTTGCTAGGAAAACCACAAGTTTTATGAAGAATGGACCAAAAATATAAGGCAAAAATCTGGATATTCTGTGAAAATTTGGACAGTTGAGAGCTATGGCACACATACTATGTGTATTTTGTGTGTGTGTGTGTGTGTGTGTGTGTGTGTGTGTGTGTGTGTGTGTGTGTGTGTGTGTGTGTGTGTGTGTGTGTGTGTGTGTGTGTGTGTGTGTGTGTGTGTGTGTGTGTGTGTGTGCGCGCGCGTGTGACATAAGTAAATCTGTCGTTTTCGTGCAACAGACTGGAATCCTATCCAGAATTAGATTCTTTGCCTTAGCCCCACTGAGTACAGGGACAGATTGTGACTATCTTAGGACTTTGAAATTGATTAAGTAGGTAAATTAGAGAAAGAATGAATATTTATATACCAACACATATTGTTACCCATAGCCCTTCTTAATTTCTTTTTTAATATCAGAACTTAAAGGACAACACCATTTAAAAGCTGAAAAACGTTTTCATCCTATCTTGATCTTATACACAGTACCAATGTCCCTCATCACCTCAGTATATGTATAAGCCAAAAAAGCATATGGGACCTTCTGTATTGGTATTTAACTTCTTCCTCTGATGTAGCCCGAGTCCTCATTAGATGATACACCTATGCCACCTTTGTTGTTACAAAAGCAGTAGTAGTCTGAATTGAACAGCTGTGTTCTCTCAGTGTCTTTGATGAGTGAAAACATATCTTTTGGCAAGACTTTTCTGCAGTTTATTAACAATTAACAGTACTTTTTCACTGTTTTAAACATATTCTAGAAAGAATTTCTAAATCTTCTGTTCTAAGATGAGTTGTCACCTGGGATATCAATTTGTTCTTTTGTAATCACCTGTGAGTAATCTTTCACACCTGAAAATTTAGCATGGTTTCCATACAGTATTTCCCTACTGACATTTTATGATTTTTAGAAGAGGGAACTAATTATGTTTTGCTAAAGCTATAAATTCCAGATACAACTTCCCATTCCCTCCCCTAATTAATTATTTCCAGAGTGGGCCTGTGAGATAGCAAATGATATAAAGGATGCTTAGAGGACATAATGGGAGATTTTACAGGCAGCAAAGTGGTGTTCATTGAGACTGAATACTCAGATTACGCCAAGAAACAGAGGTGGAAGTGTCAGTCTAGAGGTTTAAATAATGTGATAGAGCACTGATGCTTCTCATTTGATTGGAGTTGTCTTTTAAATGACATAACAACAAACAATGCTGTAATGTTTCCTTCTAATTGGTTTCAGATACAGAGAACATTATTACTGGAGATCAAACAAATCATTGCACAAACAAGGGAAATTGCAAACTGGAGTCTCTAACAGCAGGTTAAATAAAAGTAAGAAAAGTATGAAACAGTGTAACTTTCAATGAAAAACAAGCTGATGTTCCATCTTTTAGAAATAAATGAGAAGCAAGGTATAGCAAAAAACATATTGAAGCACATTTTCTTGCCCAGTATTCAGTTTACATGAAAAGGACACATCTGGTGTGTCCTGACAATATTGTTCACATGGGTATTAACACACTTAAATCTTGTGAATGAAAACCTACTAATGTGTATAAAACTGTTGTTAAGGTAAATAACCCAAGTTCTGCTTTCACAAAGGAAATTAATCAGGCCTTGATTTGGTCTCATTGTTCTGACTCTGATTTTTTTTCCCACTGTACTTTTTGCTTGTTTTATTTTTCCATTTCTGTGGCTGTTTTTAACATAGTACTAGTTATCCTTGTATACTAAAATCTTTGAAAAGTATTAAGGTTATGCTTGATTTTTTTCAGTAGCTTATCTGTTGCTAGTCATCATTTTTAATGCAAATTGTGAATTATGGATCCGTAGTGAAATAAATATCATTCAAAATGCCACTAACTATCATTGTGTACAACCTAATATTTGCATATCTGTTAATGCATCCTCATCCCAGGTATTGCCTAAAGATGCAAGACTTGTACATTTGAGTCTATCAACAATGATAATTAAATTGCGAAAGGTATAATATGGGTGTAAGACTAAAGCACAGCAACCTCAGGGTTAGCAAATGCAAGCAGCAGGACTATGAGGAATGCAGGAGATGCACTCCTTTCAAAAATGCTTTAAACAATATCATAGCAAGCTTCAATGTTACGTTTTTAAAACATGATTATATCTGAATGCTTTCAGTTCTGGGACTCACTTTTGCAGGTCTCTCACGTATACTGGTGCCTATTAATCCTAAGCATTACTTTTGAAAAGCAAGTCTTTCAGTGCCAATGCACCCATTTCATTGCCATATCACATGACCTATACTTTATAGTTTCAACAAAGCTGACAGTCATTCCCTAAATAATTATTCATTCTTTCATAAATATTAACAATGCTTTAAGGGTTAAACTTTATGAGAGTGGCTGATGTTGACAAGTAGACCATAGCTGCCTAAGCGATATGAGCCCTACCCCCACTGCAACTGGCCAGCTTCGCAAAGCTAAGAGTACCTTCAATGAGCCTTAGATATTAAAAGCATGAGTGGAGTTCCATAAAAGGACATTTGGAGTGCAAAAAGCTTCAAAGCCGATGACCAGGAAGCTATACACATCCTCTGTGCTGTAGGGATGCCCTTGGTGGGCAAGGGAGATCCACTTTGGCACTTTCAGGAGAAATGACAGGTGAAGGATCTTCATTTGCAGGGGAGGGCAGGTGCAAGCTGGGAATGAGCAGTGTGCCTAATATGAATAAGTCTGTTTTTGGGGAAGAATGTACTTAGTCAAAAAAAAACTATCAATTTCTCATTTCTATTTCTATTTCTTTGGATATGTCAGATTTACTAGGATTGGCCAGAGAACTTATTACTGCATTTTATTCACCTTTTCATTCTTCAGGCAAGAAAAAAAGAAATGAGTTTCTCCCTTTCTTGTAAGGGAATTTCAGTCAGAAGAATGTATTGTATGGGTATGGTTATACGCCAGGAATGTCTCAGTCTGAGTGATATGAATCTAAGGAAAGTGTATCATGATACTTTTTCAGTGGAGTGAAAATTAGGTTCCTGAGGCACAAGAATGTATTATGATCTGTTACAATTACAGATGCATAAAGCTTACTAACTCAAAATCTTTTGAATCAGCCTTTTCATTTTACTTTGACTATAATAAATAATATTACAATATTTCTGAGAGAAATTCCATTTTTCTGTCATAGCCCTATTCATCTTACACTCTGCTTGTCCACTAATAGCTTGCTGCTATATCCTATGCAGGATATAACCTATAGAGTTTAGGCTACTGCAGCAGTGACCATTCAGACATCTACAGTAATGGTAAGTTTACTTATATAAGTGCACTTTATTGCAAAATCTGTTGCATGTTTTTCCTTAGAAGCTCTGCCAAACTGTTATATACTGTTACCTGAAGTGAATTTTATGTATCCAATCCATCTCTTATTTCTCATTATGCTGATACTATAATGATGGAATATTGTTTCTAAATTTACATTTTTTTCTGAAAGAATGTTTTTTTCTTCAATAACATATTTCAATATTTGTTAAAGCTCTGACTTCAGGTTCATAGGTTCATAGTTTGGTACTAGGCTATCGGCCCTAGGGTCCATACAAGCCTAGCCATTGCAATTCCCTGGCTATTTCTTCCCACAGTATTTACTTCCATGGACCCCTGTCTAGCAGATAGACTGACATGATCCCCGGGGTGAATTTCCTATCTCCCATCTAAGATAATAAAGCATCTGTATCTCCTACTGTATTTTTGTAAGAACCTGTAATATTGTTTTTCTGTTCTTCTTGTTTAGTTCTCACATGACTGTCTAGTCTATCCTACACAGGACCACTGACATGTCTGCTCGGCCCTGACATGACCATTACCAGGAATAGTGAGCAGTGAACAGCACTGGGCTGTCTTACTGGGTAGCTGAGTTTGTTACTGAATTTTACTTGCTCTGCTTTCATTGGTGATGAACGAGGTGAGATGCGAAGTAGAAACACGGGTTACAGGTTTGGCATTCCTTCTCACACCACCCTGACAGGTTTGTTGTTTACATTGCTCTGACATTGCACCCATTGAGAAGTAATGTCTAGTCACTTCTAGGTGTCATTCCCAAAGTACAATTTCCCTAAACCTTCCCTCAGAGGGAGAGAAAGAGAGAGGTGAACAGGCATTTCACTACTCACCCCCTTCCCCCAAAAGCTGGGTCTCTGATGCTCAAATGATTGCTTGCATCCTGGCCACATACAGCACAGATAAGTGCTTCGCCTCTGACAATTTGATGACCTTATTTTAAGTTTTTCTTTTAAAAGTTTATTATCTTTTTGTTATGTCTGCAGTCAAACTCTGGAAGAGTGCGAAATACTAAAATATTGTGTTCATCAATCCTGTTATATTTTGCACCCAGGCTGAGGTTTTACCAGTATTGTTTTCATTCTGAAATGATAACGAGAAAAGTCTGCATTATGAGCATTCACCTCTTGGTGCGTAAATGAGTCTTTCAGTTTTGTGCCCTACTCAAACATCTGCCAGTTCTCTTCTCCCACTTAAGCTTTTGGGTATCTGTTAATCCTTTATTTTAGAGAGATTATTCCATTTTTCTTGCAGCTTTTCACAGTTCATATTTTGTTTTTGAAAGGATTTATATGCAATGTCTCTATATCAGACATACTTATTTGTTTGGATTTTTCTTTTTTTATTTCAAGCCATATTTCCTGGCATGCTAAATTAAATAGAAAATTTAAAAAAAAATCCTGCGGAAAGGAATTAAATTATGTTAACATATTATACTAACACCAAATTTGAATTTGAAAACTGTGTAGATGGATTGTGTCAAAATGGAGGAAAAACCCAAATGTTAGAAGATTGTTCAATTATTTTGCGGTCACATGCTGTTGGGGGCAGACTCTCTATACCACTCTCACCTAAGGACAGTGCAGATTATGTAGTCTATGCCTTGATTGTCTGGCATGGTCTAGTTTGATGACATGTTCACCAGTGAGTTAGATAAAGGGAGTCCAGTATATATTGTACAGCATCACTTCTGCAAGGCATTTCCCTTTATAACATGTACAATTGTTGAGAAACTGATGGATATGGGAGGGGGGTTGAAGGTCATACTCAAAATGGTAAAATGGATATGGAACTGGATGATCAAAAGAAACTGGGCTCATTTAGAGAGAGAGCTATCAGAAGGAAAGGTAGTAAAGGAGTGGCATTTCTCATGATGGGCACTGTTTACCATGTATGTGCCATGTATTCTAATGGGGTAAGAGAGCAAGATCAGCTTTTAAGCTGATGAAAGCAACACAAATGAAGCAGTCAAAAAATGGGCACATTTCAAAAGATATCTGTGAATGCTTACAAAGCTAATAGGGGTATATGCAGTGGGGGAGATGATAAATCAGCAAACAAAGGAGAGTAGTATTGTTGGAATTGAAATCATCATCAAGACTTGGAGAGTACTTCATGAGATAGACCCTGTTTTTCACAAAATCTCACCAAGATGACAATGATATACAAACTGTATTTTCTATAGCATATTTCATGGACAGAAGAAGGTTAAACTGGGTGCACAAGACCCAGGATAAAAAGTGCCCAATCCTGGTAGGTGCACTGGTGCTGGAACTGGAATAAAAGACAGTGTAAAATCCTCAAGACATGGAAATATTCCTACAATGGGGCTAGGCCTGGCCCAGGGGGAGGATGAGCCTCCTGTTGTAGAAGGAAATAGTAGGCCACAAAAATTGATAAGTCAAAAAAAAAAAAAAAAAAGAGCCAGAAAGATGATAGAGTGGACTATTGAGGATAGGAGAGGAATTATGTATTGTTACTATTATGCAAGACGCCACAAATTTCCAGACAGAAGATATACAAAAAGGTTAAGAGAGAATTTAGAGGAAACAAAAATACTTGGATAAGAAAAACTGTCAGAAGCTTCAAATAAAAATTTGCGTTCATTAATACAACAGATTTATGAAAACACTATATAGACCAAGAAACCTCGGGCCATTTGTAAAAAAATAAAATGACTGAGAAAGTGCGAAAATATAATGAACAAAATCTAGAGATTTTTAAAAGGCATAAAAAAGAAATATGGACAAGCGAGATCTGATATGGTGCAATATTTATGCAAAGGGGAAAGTCAAATTATTCAGTACAAAAAAAGCAACCCCAAAGATATTCAAAGAGAAATACAGGCAAAGGCATCCAGATATGGAAAACTTCACAACACAAAAAATAAGATCACAAAGAGGGAATACAGAAGAGAACATTAGTAAAGTAGAAGTTAAAAAAGAAGTTGAAGTTATGGAATCCCTGCGAAGTGAAGGTTATACTGTAGAAAGTCTTACTAAGAATCTGATGTTGTCAATTTTTATTCTATCCTCAACTGTTGGCTTCAGATCTGATCCTCTGATCTGACTAAGCTGTTACTAAAGCTAATGACCTCCAAAAAGCTCATGAGCTCCTCCCGTATTCATAATGCACCAACACCTAACATACCTCAGATCTTGTTTATTGCTTTTCGAGAAAAGATGTGGTCAGCCTTAGCTCTCGAGTTTTCTCATTTTTTATCTTACAATTTTTCCCCTTTTTGATATTGTAACGTATTATTATATTACTCCCTTAATCCTCTTACACGTAGTGCAATATTTGTTTGCCATCATTGGTAATTCCCTTTTTTTCTGCTATTGTTACACGCTAGTGTAGTCTTTTTTACTATTGCTGGTATTTCCCTTCTTTCACTTTATGCTTCAAGAAAGTTTCCCTTTTCTTTATTTACATTTTGTTTGTTTCCAGTATGTCTGAAAAAGGACCTTCTAGTTTGAAACAATGTCAAAAGTGTGGGCACAAACTGCCTCTTTCAGTTGCCCATGTGTTATGTGTTTACTGCTTGGGCCTACAACATCTCCAAGATGATTGTTTAAATTGTAAGAACTTCAATCCTAGAGCAGTAGCTGACAGTAAGAATAAATTAATATTAAAGGAACTGCTTCCATCTACATTTGGTGAAGCTGTTTCTGGGGCTCAAATCTTCTCAAACAAAAACTAAGATGCCTATCTCTAAGTCTCTAAGACCCTCTACTTCTCTGACTCTCTCTTTGGAGCTCCCAAAGGAAAAAGCGAAGCTTGGATCTAAAATCTGTGCAGATCCACTCTTCTTCAAATCTGACCAAAAAAATCAGTGGATCCAAGTTCTTCAGATCTGTTGAAAAAATCAAACAGATCCAAGTTCGTTGGATCCGAAGATCCTACCTAGGACAAAATACTCCTTAGCACTGGACCCAGTGCATGCCTTCCAGTGTTTCCTCTACTTTGTTGGAAAGACATTGTTCCAGGTCATTGTTTCAAATCTCATCTTGTTCTTCCATGAGTATGACTGAGCAAGATGTGGACAGAATGATGAGTAGGTTCCTCTCAGAGCAGATACAGATGAGTGTTCTTTTGGCTTCTACCCCCTTGGGTTAGGAAGCCCACCCATCTATCACACCACCAATAATTACTCCTTCTCTGATTCATCTGGTTGCTTCAGAGTTCCTGGATCTGAAATTTCTGGGTTTGTCATGTTCGGATCCAAAGATACCTTTATCTTCAGATCTGAAGCTTTCTCTGAGTGTGCTGGCTCCAACATATTCAGATCCAGATGACTCTTGGTGCTGAAGCTACCTTGCTGAGTCTGATTCATTGAAGTTCACTTTGAGGTTTTCGGAGCCCTCTCTGCCCCTCAGAGCTTCAGCATTGGGTAGCTTGGCTCTGACTTCCTCCTCGGGGAGTTTGCTCTTGGGGGAGAAGGAGGCAATGGTCCAGAAGCCTGCCTTCTCAAAGCTGATGTCTTCCTTCTCTCCTGAGTGATCTCCCTTCAAGGTAGTGAAGAGAGCATTCTCTGCTCTGGCAAGACAGATGGATCCAATCCCCTTGGATCTCTAGTGTAGTTCTCAACTGTCTCTGTGCTTAGAGCCACATCATTCTACACCACAGGAACAGCCAAGTCAAGGCCCCCAGACCACCTAGCAGGGTTTTACAATTTCTTCTGACACTTCACGGGAACATCTCACCGAGGAAGTCCTTTAAAGAGGAAGTGCAAGAGGAGGCACTTAGACTCTCCGCAAGCGTCAGTCACTGAGGATATTGATTTCAATGACCTCAAGAAGACATCTCATTTGGAGACATTCTTGAGATTTTTAGGCAGAGAGGTGGTTCATCCTTCAACAACCCTTCACCAGAAGAATCAGTATTTCTGGAGGTCTATGGAGCTGGTCCGTCTACCTCCTGGGTTACTCCACCTGCAGAAGAGCTCATTGATTTGGTCTCAAGGCAGGTGTGGAAGGTAAGTGACCCAGTTGGGCTAATCTCTATGTGGCCAGATCAGATTCTGGCTCCACCTATTGAGAAGGAATTATGGAGTAAGTTGATGCCCATGGATGCTATGTTCATGGCAGTGGCCTCCAAGAAGGAACTTGCTGACCAGATTTCATCTGTTCATCCCCCTAACATGGATTCTAGGGTGATGGACAGATTTTGGGAAGACTATATATGCTTCGGTGACCTTTGTTAGGTTGCTAAATAATTTGGCACATTTTACCAGGTTACAAAGGAACTTGATCAAGGAACTTTCAAAATCCTTTTCGGGGACCAATACTGCTAAGGCTCAGTTTTCTGCGGCTTCTCAGTTGGTTACCCTCTGATCCATTTCAAATTTGTCCATGAGGCTTATATTGTATGTAGTCAAAGATATCTCAAGGGCAGTGGGTTTAGGCATATCCATTAGGAGGCATGGCTAGATGTGCTTATGTGATTTTGCAGAGCCTTTCAAGTCCTCTTTCCTCAATATATACTTTGATGGCAGTGCATTATTTGGCCCAAAAGTGAAGGACACACTCCTAGGTGTGAAAAAGATGGAAAGTCTGCCTCTGTAGGAGGCATATGTTTTTCAACCCTCAAACATCCTTTTCTAGGAATCAACAAGGTGGTTGGAAAATGTGGTTCAGAAAGTCCCAGGATACTTTCCAGGACACACATGGAGATAGTTCCCCTAGGGGTAGAGGGGGGTTCTCTAATGGATGCTTCCACCCACGTGGCAAGGGAGGCCCACAAGACCAGGGGTTAGAGATTCCTTCTCTGACAGACCCTATCAGTGCTCCTGAAAGGAGGCCTGATTATCCCCCTCTGGAGGCAATTGGGGGTCAACTATCCCTGCACCAGAGAGCCTGACTAGATATAACAAAAGATACTTGGGTGCAGAGGATTATTTCCAGAGATTATATAATTCATTCATCCCTTCCACCCCCAACTGTATACAAAATTCACGATGTTCCATCCAGTCAGAGGAGATTAGCAGCACAAGAAATACAAAAGCTGCTAGACAAAAAGAGTCATCCAAGAGTCTTACCAGACCAGATAGAAGAAACCATACCAAAAGACCAAAGAAGACAGGGGACTGGAAACCAGATTTAGATCTCAGCACCTTGAAAAAGTCAGTGCGACATACAAGGTTTCAGATGGTCATGGTTCAGTCCATTCTAGCATCTGCTAATAACAGCAAGAGATCAGGTATTCCAGACTTGCTCCCATCTGGAGATAAACATAAATTATAGCTCATCTCAATTACAACTGACTCAAACCTTGGAATTCATATGAGCAGTCTTCAACAGGGTATGATTGACAGGTTCTCTTCCTCTCTCAAGGGTACAGACTATCAGATTCCAGGTCAGGAAAATAATTTACAATTACGAAATTTCAGCCTGGTTGATCCTTCAAACGTTGGGTCAATGTCAGCTGCCATAATCTTAGTTCCTCTAGCAAGATTTCATATGAGGATTCTTCAATGGATGCTAGCAACACAGTGGTCAGTTCTTTATCAACACACGTCAGCACAAATGAGAATCACTCAGGCAAGCAAGAGATACCTCTGGTGGTGAATTCACTCATATCAAGTTCTACAAGGTCATCTTTTCATTCTCCCTCAACCCAGGGCCATAGTGACCACTGATGCATCCCAGATGGGGTGGGGGAGACACTTCCTGGGGAAAACAGTCCAAGGCATTTGGTTCCCTGAAGAGGCCAGTTTACATATCAATGTCCTAGAGATGACAGCAGTGCTCCTAGCATTGTAGGCCTTCCAGGATGTTCTCCTTTTAAGGACAATTGCAGTGCAAACAGATAATGTGTCAGTAGTTTTGTACATCAACAAGCAAAGAGGAAGCAGGTCTTAGCCCTTGTGTCGAGAAGCTCTCAAAGTGTGGCAGTGGGCGATCTCATCCAACTGCTTTCTCATAGCAATGCACATTCTGGGAAAGTCCAATGTGATAGCAGACAAGATGAGCAGGTCCATTCTTCTGCCTGAAAAGTGGTCTCCCAACATGAAAGTGACAGAAAGAATGTTTCATCAATGTGGCCAGCCTTGCAGTGATCTTTTTGCTTCTCCCATAAACAACAAATGAAGCAACTACTATGCCCTAATCCCCCCTCTGGGGGAATCACTGAAGAATGCTGTACTCCATGATTAGCCCCCATTTTACTTTATGCTTACCCGCCAATTCCCCTAATTCCAAAATGTCTACAGAAAGCTGTCAGGTTGAGTGAAGTCATCTTTATTGCACTTTACTGGCCTCAACAGATTTGGTTTCCCTTCCTTTGGCCTCATCTGCTTTACCAACCTTGGATTTTGGATCTGACGCCAGACTTCCTGTCTCATCCAACAGGTATGATTCATCTGGCTATCTCAAATATCAAGCTGACAGTGTGGTTTCTCCAGTTCCACTGATAGCCAGACAACTGATGCTCTCCTCCCCCCAAAAAAACTTTACACAAGTGAAAGGAAAAAATTAATTTGCTGGGCACAACAAAAGCACATTGACCCCTTCTCAGCTCCTGTACAAAGTATACTTGAATTTTTAGCAACAATTTTTAATGAAGGAGATAGCTCCTCAATTATTACATTTCAATTAGCAGCATTCTCTAATTTTCAGAATTTCTAAATTCTTCTGTGGCCTCGTCTAAACTTTGTAAAACATTTTTGAGAGGCACACTCTTGTTGAGACCTCCATATAAACCCCCTACTCCACCATGGGATTTGAACTTTGTACTGCAAACCTTAATTCATTCTTCCTTTATACCAGCAGTAAAATTTGACCGTAAATTCCTGACCTGGAAAACTGTGTTTCTAGTGGCCATTAACTCTGCTAGCAGAATTTAAGAACTTCAAGCATTGTCTTCTAAACCTCCCTACTTGATCTTTCATAAAGATAGAGTCACTTTACGTACTAATGATTCTTTCCTTCCTATGGTAGTGCCAGAATCCGATATCATTCAGTCCATTAATTTTCCAGTTTTCTTTCCTAAATTTGCAAATAGGGGTGAAGATATGTTGCACTTATTAGATGTTCACAGACAATTACATTTTTACTTACACAGAACAAAAGAAATTAGGAAGACAAATCAATTATTTGTGCCCTTTGCAGATTCTAAATTGGACAAACCAGTTGCAAAGGTAACTTTATTCAGATGGCTGATAAACTGCATTTCATTTCTCTATAACAAGTTGGGTCTAACCTTACCAAAACCTTGAAGAGCCCACTAAACTAGGTTTATGGCAGGTTCTTCAGTGTTTCTATCTAGAACTTACACGAATGATATATGTACAGCTGTGACTTGAGTCAATCTGCCTACCTCTATCACTCATTACAAAGTTGATTTGGTCTCGAGGGGAAGAGCAGCCTTTGGCTCAACTGTGCTCAAGAATATCCTTACTTAGAGTTCACCTGGGACTTTAGGTAACTGGGAACTTTGTCCCAACAGTTGAGGATATTATGAAAATTGGCAACATAAGATAAAAAAAAAGTTATATACTTACCATAATGTTCCCTCTGCGTTATCCTTTTTCATTCTTCCTCATCTTCCCACCCACCAACCTGCAACCTGTCTCACAATAAATTTCTGGAAGAATGAGAGATTATAAAGATGCCGCTGTCCTTACTGTTGAGCTCCAGGTATGACTTTTCTGTCATGGAGAGTTAAAGTAGCTCTTTAGACTTTATGTAAAACAGTAAACACGATTTGTGGTATGTTAGGGGTTGGTGCATTATGGGTAAGGGAGGAACTCAAGAACTTTTTGGTGGTCACAAGCTTTATTAATGGCTGAGTTGGATCTGAGGATGGGATCCAAATCCAACAGTTGAAGAAGAAGAATAAAAAAGGACAACTGAGTTGGAAAATTATGGTAAGGACATATCGCAGCATGGTGGAATAACGAGTCCCCCAAGTAAGGAGAAATTGAAGGAGCAAGAGACATCTGAAGAAGAAATATAGACATGAAAGAGAAAGAGAATTAATATGGTGCAATATCTATGCAAAGGAGAAAGCAAAATTAATCAATGCAAAAACAGCAGCATCAAATATATTTGAAGGGAAAGACAAGCAAAGGCATCTGGATATGGAACTTTTATCATTCACAAAATAAGAAAACAAAGTGGAAAAGTAGAAAAGAGGATTAGTAATGCAGAAGTTAAAGAAACAGAAAGTGAGGTTATGGATTACCTGTGAAGTGAACGATTTGGTGTGGAAAATCTAAATTTAATAACATCACAGCAGGATAGAGCAATGGTTCCCAAAATTAAAGAAAAAACAGTAGAGTGGGAAACATCTCATCAGTTGCCATTTACTTTGGAGCCTTCCATAGGAGACCAGTACAAAAGTTCAATTGGAGTTGCACAGCAAGGGAAGAAACAGGAAACTGTGGCAACTCTGACACAACCAGTGCTGTGGAGTGATAAGCCAGTGAGTTCTCGTATGAAAGAGCAATGGATGACACAGTATGAAAGTGAAAAGAATATTGCACAGGAATATGCTGTGACACTTTCTATAGAATGCCTGCAGGAAATGGAAAACAAACAATGTGCTGTCAGTTTAGAAGGAAATTATCTAAGAAAAGAAAAAAAGAGTTGCTTGATTTAATAGAAATGGACAGACATGTTAAGATCGATGAAAGAAATAGACTACAGAAGGTCAATAAAATGCAAAAAGTTAGAAATTTGATAAAAAAATAAACAGAGCAATTAGGACTGTTCATAGAGATTCATGTGATAGAAGTAAATAGGATCTATTACAGTGCAACTAAATAAAGTCTTACCACAAAACACAGGGTAGTAAGGGAAAGGAAAGAGAGAAATCAAACATCATGAAAGTATTGATTAGAGAAAACTATAAAGCAAGTAAAATAGGGGGTGTCGATGTTAGAAAACTATAGAGGAGGAAACAGATCAACAAAAATAATCAGAAAGATGTGATAAAAGTAATGCGCAGTATCAGAACAGATTGTGATCTATCATGCGCTATCACAAATAAACTAAAAAATATCAACACAGGCAAAAGACTTAGAAGATATGTAGAAACATATAAAGGAAAAGTAGAAAATAAGCAATTTATTAAGGAACTGAAACACCATCAAAAAAAAAATAGATACATTTTGGAGAAATATCTATGAAGATCCTGTGGAACATAACAAAGATGCTAAATGGATAGAAGAGTAAGAAGCTCGTATGTACAGAAAATGAAATGGGATGAAGTAACAACCAGTGAGATTGAAACAAAGCTAAGAAAAGCCCCTAATTGGAAAACTCCAGGTCTAGATGCAGTACCTGACTTCTGGCTAAAATATTAACATCTTTACATGAAAATTTAGCCATGAGTAAGAACTATTTATATGGACACCCTGAGCAGACACTAGCCTGGTTAAAAACAGGAAAAACAATGCTCCTACTTAAGAGCGAACCTGCGGAATATCCTAAAAACTATAGACCAATAGCTTGCCTTTCAACGACATATAAACTATACACTGGAATTGATACTGACAGAGTTTATAGTCATTTAGAAGAAAACTCAATGATGGCAATAGAACAAAATGGTAACCAAAGAAAGTCATATGGAACAAATGATCATTTGTTGTTAAATAAAGTTATAACGGAGAACTGTAAAAAGGGGAAGAATCTAAATATGGCATGGATAGACTACAAAAAAGAATTTGACAGTATCCCACATTCATGGATAAATGAGTGCTTAAAAATGCATAAGATACACCCTACACTGATCGATTACATTACCACGACCATGAAACACTGCAAACCACTTTGCAGTTAAGCCATGATAAAGGACAAATTGTTATTCCAGGTTTAAAAATTCAAGGCGGATATTCCAGGTTGTTTAAATCTTTTTCATATGATATAAGAATGTAATTTGGTCTTGATACATGTGCAAAAGCAACCTTTAAAGCAGGAAAGCTGCTGCACTAAGAAAACATCAAGTTTGGGACATGAATGTGATATAAAAGAACTTGAGCAAGAGGGAGTGTATAAATATTTGGGAACTGATGAAGGATCACCAATTAAACATGAACAGATGTGAATTAAACTTAGGAAGGAATATCTTGGAAGACTAAAATGAATGCTGAAAACAGCTTTGACATCTAGGAACAAAGTCCAAGCTATAAACCAATTTGCTCTTCCTATCCTAATTTACCGTTATGGAGTGACTGACTGGCCCTAAAAGGTGTTGGATTGGATGGACAGGAAAACAAGGATGCTTCATGCTCATCAAATGATTTATGAAATTCAGTATATATCAAGACTATATATTCCTTGTTCTGAAGGAGGCTTGGGCCTCCTTAAAATTGATTACATGTATTTATCTGCAATAGTGGGACTGCTTACATATTTGCTGAACCCACAAGATCCAAATGTAATGAAAGTTTTGAAACATGAAGAGAATAAGTCTAAGATGATGTTCCTGGTTAGTGTAACAGAAGCATATTGGTGTCAAATGGGAATGAAAATAAAGCCAGTAGATAAAAATCAGGCAGCAACTGAATTTGGCAAAAAACAAACAAACAAAAAAAAACAAAACAAAAGAAAATATATGGTGAAGGATCACACGAGAAGACAAGTAATGTGGAAAATGCATAAATACATTTGCAAGTATGAAAAACTCTTGGCACAGCCTCATGGTGATCAGGAACGAACAAAGGCATGGTTAAGGAGAAGTAAATTCAAACCAAAAGATGAAAGGTTAATATTGGCAGCCCAAGAGAGTGAACTACGTACACATTGGTTTATGAAGTCCATTAAACATGTGGGAGAAACAGACAATTGTAGGTTTTGTAAAACAGAAATTGAAACAGTTGCATATCTTGTTGCTGGTTGTGATATACCAATGGCAAAAGGACTTTGTACCGAAAGGTATAATAATGTGGCAAGACTTGCATTGGGGATTGTGGAAACACTATAATATTGAAGTAACTGAAAAACACTGAAAACATGAGCCACAACACATTATAGAGAAATAAGAAGTTTATATGACATGGGATCAATCAAAAAGTAGGTGCGAGAAAATGAAATATAGCAGTCCATAAAAAGAAAACAAAACTAGCATTGATCATTGAAATTGCTGCACCCAGTGACTACAGTGTCTTATGTACAGAAAGACACAAAGTCATAAAATACCAGGAACTGCAGGCAGAAACAAGGGCAGTGTGGAAGAAGGATACCTAGACAGTTCCAATAGTAGTAGGAGAGATGGGTCTTATAAAAAAGAATTTACAATCATACTTAGATATGTTACTGATACATGTAACTCCATATGAATTGCAGAAGGAGTCATTAATGGACGCATTGCAGATGTTCTGAAGAGCACTTCTGGCTAACATCAAAGACTGAAACAATACTAGTTTCATGAACTTGAATCATACTTTGACTTAAGAATGGGGTCCATTCCTGTCATGGTACTGGAGACCCAAAAGACTTGGAGAAATTAAAAAACTGAACAGACAGTTTGCAGCTTAAATGTAGTATAAAAAGTGTAAAATTGTACAATTTAATGGAAAATTCATGGACAATATCTGTAATTGCTAGGGAGACCTGAAATAGCATGAAGAAGGAAAGGGCCTGTGTTACATAATTACCCCTAAGCTGGATCATGCTATGCACTGTAAAAGGTTAGTAGTGAAAGCTAACACTTTGCTGTTGGGTATAGTTTGGGAAGTTGATTCCAGAGATTTTTGAGGGCATCCTTCATTTATTATTGCCAAATGTCAGCACTGTGTTTAGATCTGGCAGCCTAAAAAAGGGATATTAGACAGTTGAAAAAATGCGTTATGTAGAATTTAAGGGTAATTTTGAAACTGGCGAATGAAAAGTGTCTTAGGTGAACATGCATCTACTAAAAGAAGGAATAGAAAGGAGGATATAATTTTGAGATACTATTGCTTGGAACATGTGGATGGATGAGTGAAGATTGTGGAGAAGAGGCTAGGGCAGCTTGAGGTGACACACTTAAAGGCAAATTTTAAGAAATACCCAAATTAAAAAGGATTGTAAGGCCCTTTAGTAAATAACATGAGCAGTGGTATAAAATCATCAGATGAATTTGGGGTTATAAAGGATGGAGCTAAGATAGTACTGAGCAACCAACTTAAAGGCTAGTTGCAAAACTCACATAGAACTAACATGTCTTCATTCATTTCCACCTTTCTATGGCTGTATATATTAATATATGTACACTTAATGTCCTTATCATTTTTACTGCAGTGTTCATTAAACTGATTAAAAATGTACTGTATGTGTATTAACATTTTTCTAAAACATTTGTTTTTGGAATATTACCAGGTGCAGTTGACAAATGAAGAAAGATACAAACAACAACAAAGTTCAATTTTCAAGTCTGCAACAGACCGTCTGAATACTCCAGTTGTTGCAAAGGTATTGTGGTCATTTAACATCTATGTACTATAAAATCATGCAGTTTTAACTCTGCAGTGCTGTAGATCAGAGAGTAATGCGTTAAAGTTGGACTGCTTCATTTTGTTGTATTCATCACAAGATGGGTATGTTGCTATAGAGAGTAACTGAGTTACAGATTTTAAGGCAAGCTAACTTAAGCACATAAAAGAATTGTTGGATTTACTGTTGAATCTCCCACTGCATACACCCACAACCAAGACACTCAGAAATACATGCAAGTGCATGCGTGCGCGCGCGCACACACACACACACACACACACACACACACACACACACACACACACACACACTCAGTGAAACTAGACTGCAATACTTAAGATGTTTGCTTGTAATCCATAGAATATTGGTAGATGTGCTCATACAACTCACATTTTCTCACAAACTACAGCAGATATACAATGCCAAGTGCTGCTACTTGCTAGACTGTTGAAACATTCAGATGCTCTACATTATGTTAACTTTCAACAATACCACTCAGTTTTGGATCTCATTCCCACACCTTAGGAACTGCTAGCCATTTAGTTATGTAGTGACATTTCTTATTATTTTAAGGGTTCTTTATAATGCACTGCTTATGCAATGTCATAGTACCTGTCCTCCCTTCTTCCTTCCTGAAATAGTCTGTTAGAACTTTCATAACCAATCAGGACTCCCACTTTTGTGAAATGATAATTTGCTATGCTAAAAGCTAGGCTTTTTAGATTTTTTTTCTTTTAATATGATTTGCTTATATTACCACATCAGATTTTGAAACTTTACATATGTTATGAATTCAGACTAAAGAATACAATTTTAATGGCATACTACAGAGTTCAATGCAATATGTCCAGTACTGGAACAATATTACTACTTCAGAAATTAAACACTTTTAAACTTGCCATTTGTGGCTGAAAAATACAGCCGTCACTTTATACTGAATCTTTAACAGAAATTGTTTTGTTTCAGAATTCTTAAAGCTTTTTCTTTTTTTTTGCCTATAAACAATTGGAGATTTCAACATCAGCTATCCTCTATTAAATAGGCCTCAATAAATTGTCTGACATGTTTGTATTATTTGGCATACTTTAGAGAATAGATATGTCAAACATGTATTTGCATTACTTTAAATGTACATTCCTCCCAAATAAATAAATAAATAAATAAATAAATAAATAAATAAATAAATCAGGATGAAATGGAAAAAATCCATATGCCTTACAATAATTTTATTGAAAGCTATCTGACAAAAAAGAGATTTTGAACAGTATGTGACTATTTGTTAGCAATAATTGGTACATATAAAGTACTTAAATGCTATGATGACAGTGTGGTAGATATGAAATAAAAAAGAATAAAAATGGAAAAATATCAAGGAAAGCTGCTTATGACTCAAAACACTGTGCATGTATTAGGTAGACTATTAGTGGGTCTTGTGAAGCCCTTACAGCAGGAGCAATAACGTTTGGATTTGGTGGTTTTGCAATCTAATCACGTGGTTTCAGTGAAGAATAGAATGCAGATGGTGGCATTTGCTGGGTCTTGCAATGTGTTTGTGTGTGTGTGTGTGTGTGTGTGTGTGTGTGTGTGTGTGTGTGTGTGTGTGTGTGTGTGTGTGTGTTTGTGGTGTGGGGGATAAATGGATATATCAGTTAAAGAGGTATGCAGATACGCCATCGGTTTAAGTGGAAAACTGTCTCCTGTGGTTCAAAAACCTGATATGAAGCACAAGAGTCCAGACATATTTCATTGGAACAAAGTCCATTGGTGGTACATCTGGCCCCTGTAGCACCAAAAATATATTTCTGTAGGAGGATGGGGCCATGAAACATGGATTGGTCATCCAGGTATTCTGGTAGACATAGTCATACTCACGTGAAATATAGAATATCAGCTGTCACCTACATGTCCATTTGGTCTGCAACTCCATGCAGACAGCATTACCCTGGTTCTGCATGAACATTTGTTTACCAGGAAAATCCAATTGGGCTGAAGGTATCCATTTTCAGCCCTGGCCCAGGGAGAAAAGATCCAATAAAATACATTAACATGGAGTACAAAATACAAGAATGTAGAATGCAGGTAACAGATGTATTACAGGCTACATACAAGATTTTGAAGGAAAAAAAATTGTAACAACAAAACTGCTTGTTGACAGTATATGATATAACTATAGTCCTTGGTTAATATGTAGACATAACTTATTTATTCAATTTATTTATATGACATTTGTCTACTGGGATGGTCTGTCTGGGTAAAAAAAAAGAACCTGTTTTCAGCTGAGGCACGGGGAGAAAAGCTCCAAGTTACATACCTTAGCCTACAAGCAATATAACAGTGAATATAATAATATACAGGAGAACTTATTACAGATACATGTAATGAGACAGCCAAGTCAGTATTTTAACAGTGCCAGAGGAAATGCAATGTATGCAAATGTAATGCATATTATACAATATGGCCTTAGGGTATCTGCACAATTCATTCTAAGATTTTATATGATACAGTCAGCAGTTAAAATTGTTGATTCATTTTTAATGTGAGATTGAGATGTTAGCCACTTTGTTGTGAAGACAGTGAAGGCATAGTTATAAGAAAAGAGGGTGGACTATTAGGTTTGAAGAGGATTAGAGGACTGTTTAGTAAAATTTATTTATTTTACATTTGTTAACCGGGCTAGTCCAACTGGATACATGTCCATTTTCAGTGGAGGCCCGAGGAGAAAAGCTCCACTATCTAATGCATAATAACAAAAATACATTCAAAGTACATAGGTAATTTAAGACACAACTAAAACAGGGATTTAAAATTACATAGGGAATTAAGACACAAGTAAAACAGGCATATAGGCTTTCCTTTCAGTAAGTTCAAAAAGGTGAATACAGAGACTATCAAATTTCTACAGTACAGGTCAAAGTACATAGGTAATTTGAGATTCAACTAAAACAGGCATTCATAATTACATAAGGAATTTAAGACTCAACTAAAACAGGCATTTAGGCTATCTTTTCAGTAAGTTCAAAAGGTGAAAACAGAGACTATCAAATTTCTTCAGTACAGGTATATAAAATGTGAGACAGAAATAATTAAGTAGTTTAAAAGCAAAAGATAGAGTTACTAGAAAATTTTAGTTTGAAGTTGAGAGAGCCAATTTCTTAGGTAGAGATGAAAAATAAAATGGAGAAATAGAGTTGGGAGACAGTGCAAAGGATGCAGGAGAAGGTAGGAGGTATGTGATCAGCTAGGGTTATTGCAAGAGCAAAGCCAGTGATTGGTTAGAAAATGTTTCAGTTGAGTTTTAAATAGTGTGATAGAAGTTTGGGCTAAGAGGTCAGTAGGAAGTTGATTCCAAATTTTACCAACTGAGTTGGAAAATATAGAGTCACCTGCTGTATTCTTTGATAGAGAGGTTTGAATCAGTATTTTATTGGAAGAGCATAGGGTTTTTAGGTTGTTATAGGGTTTTATCAGGGTGGAGAGCATTGGTATCTTTTCTGGGTGGTGAAGGGCTTTATGGGCAGTTGTAAGCTGATAGTATTGAATTAGGTGAGGTAACTCCAGCCACCCTAGGTTAAGGAGGTTCAGGCAGTGATGTGTTTTATATGGAGAGGCAGTGGCAAATTTGGCAATGTTGTTATAGGCTGTTGTAAGCCTATTGATGTTATGTTTAGAAAGATTAGTATATATGGGGGATGCATATAGTAGAGTAGAGATAAGATATGTTCTGGCTATGGTAGTTCTTGCTTCAGGAGTTAAGAAAGATTTGATTCTGTAGAGAGAACCTAATTTTTTGTTAGTTGCTTTTATGATAGAGTTGATATGAAAATCAAATTTTAGTAGGTTGTCGATAGTAACTCCTAGAAGTTTGGTTGTTTGATCAGGAGATATAAGGGTGCCATTGTTAGAAGTAAGTGTGAAACTAATAGGGGGAGACAGGTGTGTGGGTGAGAAGAGGAGAAGTTTAGTTTTCTTAGGGTTTAAGAGAAGGCAGTGATTGGAGAACCATTGTTCTATGGTGGTAAAAGTTTTTTGAGTAAGTGAGTGGAGGTCAGCTTGGGTTGTGGCAGAGCAGATGATGGTGGTGTCATTGGTGTACTGAATGCAAGTAGTTAGTGGGGTGGCTAGATACAGGTCATTAATAAAGATGGAAAATAAAAGAGGACCTAAGATGGAGCCCTGAGGTACTCCTAAAGTGGTAGGGAGAAGTTCGGAAAGATTGTTGTTCCATAAAACAGCTTGTTTCCGATTCTGAAGATAGGAAGTAAACCAGCTTAAAGCAAGATTATTGAGAGAGAGAGATTTTAAACAATGTAGAAGGAGTTGGTGATTCACCATGTCAAAGGCTTTTGACAGGTCTACAAAGAATGCAGATGAAAGAAGATTGTTATTCCGGTTTATATTAATGGAGTCTATGAAGGATAATAAGGCTGTTGTGGTGCTATGGTAGGGATGAAAGCCATGTTGGCAAGTAGCTACAAGGTTATTAGATAGGAGGTGATTTAAAAGCTGTTTGTGGATGCATTTCTCCATTATTTTAGCAATAGGAGATAGCAGTGCTATAGGGCGGTAGTTCGAGTACTCAAATGAATCGCCCCCTTTGAAGAGAGGGATGATGTGGGAGATTTTCCAGAGTGGGGGTATAGTACTTTCTTTTATGGTTCTGTTGATTAGAATAGAGATAGGGTAGACAATAGCTTTAGCACCTAGCTGGAGATATTCCACTGGCAATTTGTCAGCTGAGGGGGTTGAGGGTTTGAGTTTCTGAAGTAAATTAAGAATCTAGGAAGTAGGTATGGGTTTAAGTTGAAATAGAGGTGGAGTGCAGTTAGTATTACCTAGTAAAGAGGAGTCAGGGCTTTGTTGGTTGGCCAGTTTAAGTATGGTTGAAGTAAAGAAGTTATTTAATGCGTTAGCTGTTTGTAGGGGAGAGTCAGAGCAGGAGCCTAGTGGGTTGGGGGTTTCAACCTTGCCAGGGGATAGTAGTGAGTTAATTGATTTCCAAAATTTTTGTGGTTGGCGGTGGGAGGATTGCTGTAGTTTGGTGTAATAGTTCCTTTTATCTTGTTTGATAGCAAGCTTAGTCTTGTTCCTTTTTTGTTTGAAGCTAAGGTGATCAAAAGAGTCTTTCGTGGTTCTCCATTTAGTCCAAGATTTATTCTTACTAAGGATAAGTTGTTTGGTGTTGGTTGTTAGCCATTGAGCTGTCTTAGATTTCATTCAGTATAGAACGGATGGGGCATGATGATCGAGAATAGTAAGAAAGGTATTATTAAAGTGGTTAACAGCTTCATCTATTGGGAGAGTTTTTAGAGGTGACCAGTTAATCAAGCTGAGTTCGTTTTGAAACTGCTGAAGGTTAAAATGTTTTTGCTGCGAGATGAGCGAATTAGGGGAGGTGTTGTTAGATGAGTTTTGTGCCTAATGATGTATGTGAGAGAGTGGTCGCTAAGGTCATCTGGGAGGGTACCTGTTGAATACATTTGTTGGAGACTATTAGTCAAGATCCAGTCGAGAATGGTTTCTTTGTTATTGTTTTTATTTGTTCTAGTTGTGGAGTTAATGGTTTGATGGAATCCGTGCAGGTTAATAATGGTAGATGGATTAGTTTGTTTGCACATGTTCCAATCAATATTAAAGTCACCTAGTAGTATTGTTTCTTGAAGGAGATTAATTGAAAACCAGTTTAGTAGGTCTTCTAATATGAGGGAATTGTTGCCTGGGGGAAGATAAGTGCAGATAATATTAATAGTTTTGTGTGAGTTTAGGGAGAGTTTGGAAATAATCAGTTCAACATTAGAGTCATGTGGTGGGGTAAGGGCTGATTTACTTATTTCCAGTCCAGTTTTGAAGAGTATAGCTACTCCTCCACCTTTTTGTTAAGATGATCTTGTCTTAGGATGTTATAGCCAGGGGGGATAATTTCGTTATCTTTTATTGTGGGTTTAAGCCAGGTTTCAGTAAGACAGAGAATGTCAAACTGTTGGACTTCTAGTAGGGCATGAAGAGCAGGAAGTTTGTTACATATGCTACGGATGTTAAGATGAGCTATTGTGAGAGATTTGGGAGGTTTAGTTTGTGGTGTAGACATAGGTTTCATAGTTTGGGAATTAGGGGATGGTATGTCTGTGTTTGGGCCTGGGTTGGGGTGGATGTCCCCATCAATTAATGATAAACCATGAATAAGGTTAGTTAGTTGTGAGGTTTTGATGCTGTGTAAGTGTTTTGTGAGTCGAAGAATAAGGTATTTGATGTGTGAGAGACGATGATATTTAGGTTCAAGATATGAGTTGCTGTATATGGGACTGTGATGGGTTGTGAGTGTAGTTGGGGGGTAGCTAGGGTATGTTTGTGTGGAGTACAAAAGGTAGGATTTAATGGCTGCTCATAGTAGGTTATGAGGTAGGTAGAGGTAAGAATAGTTAGAAGAGTTAGTAGTAGGAGAGGAAGGTAAGTGTAGGACATGTTGAGATGAGTGGGGATTGTATACAGTAGGTATGTGTTCAGAGAGGGAAAGGGTGGGTGTGGGAGTGGACTGCTATGGAGTGGGTGGAGAGAAGAATATGTTCTGATTGGCTAGGGAATATGGTGGGTGTGGTTATGCGGGGATAAATGTAGAGGTCCCAGGGGTGGGTGAGATTCGGGGGCAGGGAGGGGAGCGGAGTGAGCCCAAGAGCTTAACAGAGCGGGCAGAGCCAAAGGAGTAGGAAATTGCTGAGAGGAAACAATCAGCCAGGTATAATAACAGCAGGTAACAACGGCAGATCAGTAGTCAGGAATCAGAAAAATGAATACTAGTTGTATAAATCCAAATACAGCAAAAAGTAAGTATTACTTTACAAATCTGAACACTTTTAAAAGAAATTCCTGAGGTCTAATGGCTTACCGGCTAGCAGAATGTAATTGCTGAAGAGCACTTGTGTCCTGGTGGGAGACTAGAGATTTAAAGATGGCTTCATGCTCAGCAGGATTCTAATATAGACTCTGTATTGGGGGAGGGAGATAGCACAAGGGGTGTAAACCAGGTGGAATGCAAAGAAACCAGAGAGGCAATCAGTGGAAATCAGTGAAGGCCTCAGAGAGGGTAAGTAATAATTCAAACTACCTGTAAAGTGAATGAGAGAAGAGACAGCAAAGTTTATTAAGGTTGGGAGTGTGTCTTTACATTGACTTGCTGATTAGTAACCAGTTTGTGCACAGATTAGAGTAAGGAGATACATTAGCAATGATAGAGATGCAAATAAGCAGGTGATCCTCCAAGTGATACAAACTAAGGCAGAAAGAACTGAGAGGGCTGCTTGATAGTTAATTTAATTTAGTCACAGGGATGTGAATTAAAATCTATACTGTCTATTGGACAGTTAGGATTACTGTACTATCGGGGGGGGGACACAAGGCTACAACAGTCAGTTTTATTAGCAAGCTGAGAACTACTAAGAAATACTGCTAATGTAATAGCTTCACTCTCATAAAACATACATTTAGGTAGTGTTAGTTGGATAAAAAGAAGAGTGGAAGAGAAAGCTGGAAGGCAGACCATATAGAGAGGGGGGGGGTGGAGAGATTAGTCAGGAGCAGAGCATTGGCATAGCCAGGAATTGCCTAGATGCTGTTTTAGGAATTTTAGATCAGCAATACTTCTGGTCAATAGTGGGAGTGTATTCCACGTTTTAGCAACAGCATGAGAGTATAGGCTTTGTCCTAGTATTTTAGCAGCTTTGGAGACAGTGAGAAGCTTCTTATCTTTGGATCTAAGGGTTGTGTTGGCATTGTAAGGTTTGATTATGTTGCTCAGAGCAGGGCAGACTAAGGGCTTATTGATGATGCTGTGCAGTGTTGTAAGTTGGATATAGAAGCGGTGATTGTGGAATTCTAGATAGTTTAGTATTTGTAATGACATACGATGATGTATGCTGGTTTTGGAATTTGTGGCAAACTTTGCCACTTTGTTGTAGCACTGTTTCAGTTTGGATCTAATGGAAATCTGTAGGTTAGAGAGAATAGAGGCACCATATGAAAGGGAAGGTAATAGGAAACTTTTAGCAAGGGTGATCTTGGTTGTTGACGTCAGGGTGTGTTTGTTTCTGTAGAGGATGCCAAGCTTCTGGTGTTTCTTTTTTATATTTTGTTGGACATGGAGATCACACTTTAACTTCTTATTCTTCTGGCTTTTCCCAGTTAGGGGTCGCCACAGCGGAACTCCGGTCTGCTAATGATTGGCTGTAGATTTTTATGGTGCCGAGGTGCCAGCCCGACGCCCAACCTTCAACGAAGGCACACCCATTCACGCATGTCTTTTGAATGCCACTCCACCGCGGGGAAGACATGCAGACTCCACGCAGAAGGTGCTCCAGCCGAGAATCGAATGGGAGAACCTCTTGCTGTGAGGCGACAATGTTACCGTTGCACCACCTGATCATCTATAATAACACCTGGTAATTTAGTGTGGTAGACTATTTCAAGAATGTTATTGTCAGCTGAGTTTATTTTGAACTGATTAATGTCAAAAGAGTGATTTTTATGGTAGGAAGAGAAGGAGTTTATTATTTTTTTTTTGGGGGGGTTAAAATAGCTGATAGTTATTAAGCCAGAATTCAAATGCTGAAAATGTTTGTTGTGTGATGGTGAGAAGTTGGGGTAATGTAGGAGAAGTGCAGATGATAGTGAAGTCTGCATACTGTAAGAGTGTTCCAGTGGATGAGGCAGTGCTTAGGTCATTTGTAAATATGTTGAAGAACACGGGGCCAAGGACAGAGCCTTGAGGGACTCCTATGGCATTGTGTAGAAAGGAGGAGATTTCATTTAGCCACTCTACTACTTGTTTTCATTTGTGCAGGTAACTGTGGAACCTTTGTACGGTGGTATGGGTAAGATCTAAGTTTGAGAGCTTGTCCAAGAATATGGAATTTGAGATGATGTCAAATGCCTTATAAAGGTTGAGATATATAGCAAATACAAGGTTACCTGTATCTTTAGCTCTGTTTATAGATTTGGTAAAGGATAGGTTGGCTGTTGATCTGCTGTGGTCTGGGCGGAAACCATGTTGGGTATGTGTAAGGAGATTATTTACAGTGAGTATTTCATTAGTTGGTGTATACTTTTTTTCAAATATTTTGGAGATGGGCAATAGAATTGCTATGGGTTGGAAGTTGGTAAGCTCAGTAGATTTTCCACCTTCATGAAGAGCGATGATATAGGACATTTCCCATATTTTTGGCACTAAAAATTCTGAAATAGATCTATTGAGCAAGATGCTGATTGAGTAAGCAATAGAACTGGCAGCTAATTTAAGTTATTAGGGAGGGAAGTTGTCGGTTGAGGTAGAGCATAGTTTAAGTTTGAGCAGAAGTCTTTTTATAAGTCTTGTAGGTATTGGTTGTAAGGAGGACTTGGTTGAGTTATCAGAAAGGAGTTTTGGTTGGCAAGGTGGAGAACGTCAGAACTAGCTGAGTGGGTACTACTGGGGTAGTTGAGGAGGAAGAGAAATGGCTGGAGTTGGGGTTGTTAGAGATCAGATTGGCTATGGACTGTATAAATTGGAAGTTAAAGTCATTGGCTATTTGAGAAGGAGAAGTGTTTAATGAAAGGCAGAGGACTTTTTTGTACCAGGGTAGGGTTGAGACTGTAGACCAGAATTGTTTTGGGTTTGTTTTGTGGTCCTGTTGTAGGTGGGTATAATATGATTGTTTATCTTTGACAGCCTGTTTCTTTGCTTGGTTTCAGAATTGTTCATAGGTTCATAGGTTCAGAGGTAGGTACTAGGCTACTGGCCCTAGGACCTATATAAGCCTAGTCAAAAAGGTACCCTGGCTTTTGCCACCCAAGAAAACTATTTTCCTGTGCCCCTGTCAAGCAGAGCCACAGAAGTGATCTCTGGGGTGAATTTCCTTTTTCCCATCCAATCAAGATTTTTCTTGAAGAGTGCTAATGAGGAGCTCTGTTTGACATAGATAGGTAGTTTGTTCCATAGTATGGGAAGTCTCTGGGACAGAAATCTATACCTCCAGCATGTTCTGTTTATTGTGGTGACAAAGTTTCAGTCCCTAGAGCATGTAGCTTGGTGGGATTGGGATTTCTGTAAGTGGAGCATGTCCAACACCTCTGGGTTTGACATAACTTTGTATGTTAGGCAGAGATTGCCTCTGAGTAGGCGAAATGCGATGGAGTAAAGCTGGAGTTTTTTGAGATGGTCTGCATAGGGCATCTGTTTGAGGCCAGTAATCCTCTTTGTGAGGTATTTCTGCAGCCTTTCCAGTTGTTGCAGATGTCTTGTGAGGTACATACTAAAAGGGGCATTGTACTTTATAATGGGTCTAATGGGTGATGAGTAGAGGAGAACAATGACCTCTTTTTTTCTGGATGAGAAACCTTTTGTGATGAGGTGTGCCATGTAGAAGGGTTTCCTGACCACTGTGGTGATGTGATTATCAAAGGAGAGACTACTGTCTACCTGTGTCCCAAGGTCTCTTATCACACTTTCACTGTTAAGTAGACTACCGCCTATGTGGTAGTTCATGGGTACAGAGTTTTTACCAAAGGGGATGACAATGTACTTTTTGGCATTGAGCTTGAGGCCATGGCTTTGACACCAGGCATCTGTCTCAGTCAGGCCCTTTTGTAGGATGTCCACATCATTAGGAGTTTCGATTATGGCTCCTAGTTTGCAGTCATCTGCGAACTTAGTTAGCCAAAGACCTTCTGTGTTAGCCTGTAATTCAGACAAGTAGATACCAAACAGGAGAGGATCCCGGACTGAACCCTGTTGGAGTCTGCTACTTTCACAGTGTGGGTTCTGTCAGTAAGCCAGTTGGCAACCCATCTTGTGACATAGGGATTTATACCTAATTTAGTGAGGTTATCTATATTTCCAGAGTGGGGGATAGTGTCAAAAGCCTTGTCGAGATCTAGATAGGCTGTGTGAACCACCTTACCCTCATCTATGGCTTTGGTGACTGCTTCAAAGAAGTCTGTCAGGTTTAGGAGACATGATCTGCATTTTACAAACCTGAACTGTGTGGGGTCCAAAGTTTGGAGATTACCAGTTCCTTTGTTTATGAGTTCCATGATGATACATTCCATGGCCTTGCAGACCCGGTTTATCAGGCTAATAGGGCGGTAGTTCTCAGGGTCTGTCTTGGCTCCCCTTTGTGGAGTAGGATAACCGTTGCAGTGCGCCATTCAATGGGCACAAAGCCTGAGGTGAGGCTATGATTGAACATGGTACTTAGCCGGGGTGCAAGTTCATTCTGTAGTTAGTGTAGAATGCAGCCTGGGATGTTATTAGGTCCCATGGATACTGTGTTCTTGGCTTTGGAGAGTGAGGTTTTTACCTCTGCAGCCATGATTACAGAAACTTTGCATTCTTCCGGGCCCTTTAGGGGGTGAGAGGGGGGGTAAAGTTAGCAGTGAACCTATCTGCCAGGATGTTGGCAATATCATTTGGTTCTGCATATTTAGTGCCATTGTGCTGTAACTCAGAGCAGATCTGAGTGTTGCCATTGAGTTTCTTGATATAGCTATAGAATGCTTTGTGGTTGTCTTTAGAATCAGTGGCAATTTTGTTTTCATAACTAGCTTTGGAGGATTTTATGAGGGATCTCAGCTTCTTACTGAGGCTGACCAGGGAGTTCCTCCAATCATGGGATTTTACTCTTTTTTGCAAGAGTCTCTTTCTTCTGTTGTAGAGTTTGTTTATGGCAGAAGACCACCAGATTGGCTTCCTTTTTTTGGAGGATAGCATCTTGGTTCTGTTAGGGATAGCGTGATCCATGCACTTGTATAAGTGTTTATAAAGTGTATTTGTGTATGTTTCAGCAGTCGTACCTCTATTGTCCATCTGCATGGATGTCGTGAAGTTTGCCACCTCTGTCTTAAGAAGTGTGAAGTTGGCTTTGGAGACATTTTTTACAGTTGTGTCCCTAATGGGGGGTGTGAGTGGGATGTGGAAGTATAGGGTGATTAGCTTGTGGTCAGATCTGACCAACGAGGAATTGACCTCTGGTGTGGAACACCGGTCGCCCATGTTGGTAATGCCCAGGTCTAGGATATTGCTGCCCCTAGTGGGGTGTGGATAAGTTGATCCAAGGCGTTGGAATTTATGAATTCCAGAAAATGTTGTGCAAAAGAGTTGGTACATGTGTAGCTTTCCCAGTTAATGGTGGGGTAGTTGAAATCACCCATTATTAGGGTGTTGGGTTGTACCCTAATATTTTCCAGTGTATCAAGAAAAGGGGAGTGGGAATCCTGAGGCATGGTCGGGGGGTCTGTAGCAAGCTACAATTTGGATTGCGGTCTTGCCCAGAGTTAGTTGCACTTGGATAATCTCGGATGCATTATGCTGAGCAACTAGCTTGGAGGTGTGGACATCCTTAATGAATATGGACACGCCTCCATGTCAATGTTTGAAGTGTATTAGATCTACTTCTTGTTTATTTTGCTTCCAGAGACCCCAGGCTTCATCCATTTTTTCATTAGATTTTTACAAGCCTTAGTTAGCCATGGGGCAGAATTCTTTCTAATTATTTTTTGTACAGACTGGAGCTAGAGTGTCCAATATTTTTAATAAGCAAGTATTGAAATAATTCACAGGTTCATCTAGAGGGAGATGTTTTAGTGTTGACCAATTTATTTTGTGAAGTAGTTCATTGAATTTGTCTTGGGTACAATTAGTTAGGTTATGGATGGATTTTACAGTGTGTTTTTGGTAGTTGTACGTTGGCTTTAATGGCAAATGTGGGTAGGTGGTCACTAAGGGAATCTGCAGTGTGCCACTAGAGTTAATGTTAGTATGATGTGATGCCAGAATCCTGTCTAGGGTAGAGTGTTGAGTGTAGTCCTTATTGTACCTAGTAGGAGAGTTAGTGAGTTGAGAATAACCATAGAGGTTTATGCTATTTGATGGTAATTCTGATGAGATGAATTTCCAGTCTACGTTAACATCACTTAAAATAATAGTTTCATGCTAGATTGTTTGGGAAGTCCAGGATAGTATGTTTTCTAAAATGGGTATATTTTGCCATAGTAGACAGTAGAGAACAATGATACAAATTTGTTAGGTATTGTTAAGATTTATGAAGGATAAGAGCATTTCAGCACTGGAGAATGTGAGGATGTCAGTAAATGGAATTATATTAAGGGTATCAGGGTAGAGTAGGGCTACTCCTTCACCTTGCTTATGGTTTCTGTCTGATCTAGTTATTGTTAAATTATTTAAAATGGCAAGTGACCAGACTAACAACATACTATTGGATCCATTATAGCGTATTACAAGAAACATATATTCCCAAGCAGTTATACTGTTGGAGTTATTTTGATTATATTATAACATAGCTAGAAAAAAGTCTTTGCTTCTCACAAACTGTCGTGTCTAGGATCAATGCATGCTTGATCAAGATGGCTCTAAAGAAAAGCAAGCAGTGTCCAGCTTATATACACTTTTAGATAGCAGCAGGTTTTTTTTTTTTTTTTTTAGTGTCTTTGTTGCTTGCATGACTGATTTTTGTTCCATGTCATCTACGCGTCGGTTGAAGTGTCAGTATTTTATTTATTTTATTTCTGCACCTGGAGACTCACAAAAAGTGCTTGTTATTTCCTTTTAAAATATCAACTGTCTCAGCAGCTTCCTTCTTTGTATGCTCCAATTTGTCATAACAGGATGTCATTTAACTGTAACAGTTTAAGCCCACAGCCACAGTTCTCATAAACAAGCTAAACTAGACGTTTTATATTTTTTCCATGAACCGGCTCTAAACAACATGTATTCACAGATAAGCTAAACTAAGCATGTTTTATATTTTTCTATGAAATTGCTTTACAGGTGTCTGACTGATGCATAGTTAGCTGCTGTGCTAAGCACATTGTACTTTCCATATCTGTTTTTAACTTTGCAGTTCAAGCCTTGCATGTTACATTTCTGCACTTTAGAAAAAGAACATTTCCTTTTCAAACCTTGTATTAAAGGCAAACATTTCATTTGCATTATTTTAAACTTTATATTAAAAGCAAACACTTTCTTTTACAGTATTGCTTTGGGAAAAATATTTTGTTTTATATAATATCTATCAGTTATACCATAGTTGGGTGGTAATATTTCAGTCTTGTATGGTAGGATTTAGCCAAGTTTTGATTAGGGCTAGGATGTCAGGTTTGTCCTGGTCTATTCAAGTATGGAAAGAAGGTATTTTATTGAATATGCTTCTAAGGTTAAGGGACATAACATTTAAATTTATTGGGCATGTTCTAGTTTCTTGGTGAGTATTAGGACCTTGGTTGGGGTGAATGCCTCCACACTGAAGCAACATACGTAGATATTAGGTAAGAAAGTGCTGTCCTGAGTTTTTTTTGGAGAAGTATATGTAAGAGGTATAAGAAAAAGTTTGCTATGTGAAGTGTTTAGGAGTTTTGGGGCTGAGATATAGGGGAGGGTATGGAAAATAATTATGGGGAGATATCAGAAAAACTGCTAAGATGAGATTGTTGAGTGGTAGTCAAGGTTTCAGATGAGGAGTAAGTGGTTGGAGATTGAGGAGGTAGTGATGTGGCATGTGTAAGGATTATTAATAGAGATGTTAGACTGGATATCAAAAGCATTTTTAAGTGAATAGGATATGGTTGAGAGCAAGTGTTGGTGTTAAAGAGGGAATATGTAGTGTTTAGGGGTGGTGTATTTGTTTAGAGCTGTCCTTAGTATAAATATTTAGGTGGCATACTTTAAGGGATGTGTTGGTAATTGGTTGGTGTGATATGGTTAATTAGGTGGGTATTCTGATTGGTAGTTTGAAAATGAGGGTGGGGTTATTGAAATATAAGTGTAGGGGTACTGGGGTGGTGGAATTTGGGGGGTAGGGTATGGAGATAATACATAATATATAAACATTCATTTTTTTGTAGGATAAAGAGCTATTTATAAGGAATAAAGGGATATAACAGTAGTTCATCAGAGTATAGAAATAAGTACGTATACAGGAAAGAGTGAGAAAGTTTGGAGTAGTATGGGGATAATAGTTAAAACATAGTTTGTAAGAAGATGGGAAAAGTAAGGAGTTAAGGTAAAGTCCAGCTGCTGACTGTGAGAGGAGAATAGGGATATGGTAATGAAGTGAAGTTAGGTAATTGTTGTAAGATTGTGGGAGGCAGTATCTTTTTGTAGCATAAGTATGAGCAGGAAGGGTGTTTCCACTATTAGTCTGGTTTGTAGCAGAAGCAGACCCAAGATTATGTTAAATATTCTTTTAGTGAGTGTTTAAAGGCTATTGGATTACTGTTTGTTCCAAGGTTTAGAGGAAGTGCAAAAGTGTAAAGGCTTTGTTCTGTGCATTTGATGGGTTTGTATGCAGACAGAGACCTCTAAACTGTCCCCGATTTTCAAGGATGTCCCTGATTTTGAGTCAAATCTTAGCTCTGTCCCTTTTAATCCCTCCTAAAACTAATGACTTTTGGAGGGAAAGTGGTGAATTGCATGTAATGAATAATGGCAATGATTAAGAGTTATAGACTTCTTTACTCCAGATAAGGTATAATAATTCATCTGGTCTGATTTTGTCAAAGTTTCAAGTTAATAGCACTAATATTTTAAAAATGTCCCTGATTGTCCCTGAATTTTTCTGAATTTGTCCCTGATTCTTTTGAAATTTGTCCCTGATTGGTTGAGAGCTGACATTTGTCAACTGATCTCAGGGATCTTTTGGAAGGTATATATGGAAGATGGACTTAAGTACAGGACAGGCAGTAGTATTATTTTTGATTTTGTGGCAATAATGAGTTCTACATAGCTGAGATGGTTTGGGAGTTAAAGGAAATTGAGGGTTTGTAGAGGAGTACAGTGATAGATATGAGTTGCACTGGCTGCAACTTTAACAGTTTTTTGTAATAGGATTCCAGCTTTATTTTTAGTGAATTATGGAAATTGGTGAGAACAGGAACTCCACATATTAGGGATGGTAAGAGGTACATGGTGGCAAGGGTAGTTTTGGTAGATGCATTTAGAAATTGTTTAGCCAATATACAGTCCCTAATTTCCAGTGAGTCTTTTTATATTATTTTGAATATGGAGATCAAATTTAAGATTATCATCAGTTAAAACATGTAAAAGTTTATTATATGGGGCAAAATCAATTTCTCTGTTATTCAAAGTCAAAGAAAGGATTTTACATTTTTTTTGTCTAAATTTTTTTGTTGGAGTAAGGAATAGAAGTTTTGTTTTTTTGTGGTTAAGTATTAAATTTTGAGGGTTTGACTGGCAGTTGTCTTAGATGATTAAGGAACTGTTAAAGTGCTGTTTCTTGTGATCTAGTGGTACAAAGTTTGATTCCCTTAGCCTTGATTGCCTAACTATGTTACTCTGAGCAAGTCACTTTGTGATGATGTGAGGTGTTGCCAGTTATGCCAGGAAAAGTAGGGCAGTGCATGGGCATCATATGCTAGCATAGCTAGTTGGAGTTTTGTAAAGAATTATATATAATTTATATATCAAACTGATTTGTACAGGTACTTGTGTTGAAAATGTATTTGTAATGCTGCTTGTGTTAAAAATGTACCAACAGTGGGACCTGATGGACAGAAATTAAATACACCTGTATGTCAGACAGTATTGTAACTGATTGAAATGAATATATTGTAACAGAGAGTACTGGAAGAGAAGAGGTTAATCTCAGTCCAGCTAACTCTGAAATATAGTCTGAAATTAAATTACCTGGTTTGGGCCATAAAGACAGTATCTTCTGTTTGTAACAAGAGACAAAATGTCTGTGAAAACCAGGACTAGGAATCCTACTGTATTGTCCTTGTGGTGAACTAATTGCTAACCTGGGAAGGTGGATGTTTTTTTAAATAGTTTTATAGCTTTCAGATGCTATAACACATCTTAGCAAAGCTCTGTGTTGTCTGTTATGGCACATACATATATGCTAGATTCTAGTTCAGTTTCTAGTAAAGGGAGGAGTGTGGGAACAAGAAGGCAGATGATCAGATGTGTGTGATGTCATTCTGTAATCCAGCACTGAAATCATGTTTTAATACTAGATGAGACAGAAGCCTTAGAGCAGTCTGTTGTGAAACCTGACAAGAAAGAACACCACATACCCACTTCATCTTGCCTTGCTTTATTAAGTAACCAGGGAATAGTAATTCATTAGATTAGTCAGGAAATATATATTGAGATTAGTTAAGTTTTTTTTTCTTTATCTTTGTGAACCTTTTCACCTGTGTTATATTTATATTTCCTGTGATTGAAACTCTAATGTTTATTGTATATAGACATTCAGCATTTTCATGTTCTTTTTATTATTTATTATTAAATATATTTAAAATTTTCATTGTGGCTGGTCTTTTAGAGAATATTTTAACCTTTGAGAGTACTTATATATATTTGGTGACGCTGTGGCTGCTCCTGAAAGCCTTGATGCATTTCTCAAACACTACCATTTGTATTAGTATTAATCTTACTCAGTATAATTGGGTACCCTTGTAAGAGCCTTAGAACAGCTGGTTTTGGAGTATTCTGGTGGCAATATCTACCATATAGACTGGACAGAGAGGGCATAGCTGGTAAATATGTGCAAAGTCTTTCCCAGGTATGTGTGTATGAAAATCAAATCTCAAAGAGTGTATGTGTGTCAGCTACTTGGAGTAGGGACACAGAACATTAGGTAGTAGGGAACTTGGCTTGAAACACTCAGCTTAGGACTCAACTCTATAGCTGTGGTCAGTGGAGAGTCTTATATGGGGCCTGATGACAGAGAGGGAAACCCAGCTTGAGGACAGAGTGTGTTCCCTGTGTGCTTGGTGCAGAGAGCTGCATCTGGAAATACTGTGTGTATGGATTTGTATTCCAAGTGAATGTCCCTCACTAGTGTCTGTGATGAGGATTTAAACTCCTTGATCGGGGTCCAGAGAAGGGACGTCATATATTGATGAGCAGTGGTGTAGATATTAATTGAACTTCTATAGCCTGTAGGCAGTTGTCATTGAAGCTGTGTGTTCTCTTAGCAGCCACAAGGTAAGCATACAGAGTTTCATTTTTACTACAGATTTATTTATTTTTTGTTACTTTAGTATAGTCAGGGAAAGCAGGCAAAGATGCCAGCAGAGGATTTTGGCAAGCTGACAAAGAACCATTTGGTTAAGGTGTGTGAAGCCAAAGGACTGGTGCACACCAACCTGACTAAAGACTATATGATTTCAGCCTTTAAATGCTGCTGTGGCATGGACCAGCAACCAGGAAGTTAAGCAGTTTGGTCTTAGGGATGTGCAGCCCTCATAAACAGGACAGTTCACCTTTTCCTCTGAGGATTTAAAAATCCATCTGGAGTGAAAGAAACTTGAACTGGAGGCCAAATATTTGGAATTAAAATCAGGGCAGAGATTGCAGCAGGCAAAAAATATGGAATTAGAATCAGCAGAGAGACTGCAGCATTTGGAGGCCAAAGAAAATGACAGACTGTGGCATTTGGAGGCTGAAGAAAATGAGAAACAGTGTCAACATGAGAGGGAGATGCTGACTCTTCCTCGGGGACATGGAGGTACTGGGAAGGGAATAACTGAACCCCAGAAGCAATTTGTTTGTGTCTTTTGGCTTTTCCCGGTTAGGGGTCGCCACAGTGAAACTCTGGTCCGCTAATGATTGGTAGTGGATTTTTATGTACTGGGTTACCAGCCCTGACGCACAACCTTCAAAAGCAATACTGATCAGTAATTTTTTTCCACAGTTTATAGAGGGTGATAATTTTGATAGTTTCATTCATATATTTGAAAGAATATGTAAACAGTATAATGTTGACCAAGGGTTCTCGGTATGGTTCCTGACCCCCTTACTCCATGGTAAAGGTGTAACTGCTGTTTCCAAATTGTCTGATACTGATTGTTTAAACTATGATAAAGTTAAACAATGTTTATTGGAATGTTGTAAGTTAACTCCTGAAGCTTACAGAAACATGTTTTGTGAGCATAGATGCAAGGCAGATGAAAGTGTGCGCGATTATATTGCTGAGTTAAGCACTTATTTTCATAGGTGGGTGAGTCGGTGTCAGGTCACCACTTTTGAAAGGCTGTCATATCTTTTGGTGAGGGAACAAGCCCTTAGCACTTTGCTTGAGAACATGAGAATCTGGTTGCCAGACCCAGAATGTAACTCTGCAGATGAGCTAGGGGAAAAAGGGATCTCTACTTAGTAAGCAAGGCGTTACTGCACAAGAATACCCACTGGTGCACATGCATATAAGGAAACCTATGATGGGCAGCCTAAACTACCCTAACAGAGTCCACCAGTAACAGGAGAGGTCACTAGTTCAGGTACATGGTCAGGATCAAGGGTTAGATGTTTTAAATATAACCAGTGGGGCCATGTAACATACAGATGTCCATGGAAGCAAGGTAATGAAGAAAAGGTGGGGGAGCCAGCAAATGGGAATAACAGTATGCCAGTGGTAAGTTGTCTGGGGACAACAGGGGTACCAGACTATCACCAGAGTTTATATCCTATCTCAATAGATGGAAAACAGGCCACTGCTAAGAGAAATGCAGCCTCTGACATAACTGTTGTGAAGCGTGCAGTGGTTAAAGAGGATCAGTACTTGCTTTGGCAGTTCACTTCTGTGAGAGCTTTAAAAGGGACCCCATTCCAAATGCCTTTGACCAGGGTTCATCTTAACTAGGAAGGTGGAAAAGGAAGCAAGCAAGTATGTGTGGTTGAGGATATCCCCGCAGATGTCCTGATATGGAATGATTTTGATAATGCATTATCTTGTGTGCATGCATTTACACAGAGTGAAGCTTGGAGACAGTCATGTAGGGCTGGTAGCCTGGGGACACACAGACAGATTCCACACCTGAAGCCAGGGCTGGTGAAGTGGCTTTTTCATGGAGGGAGCTACCCTGTAGCAGTGAGCTTGAAGGTAAGCCACAGCTGCTGGTAGGTACTGATGTTACCTTGGACAGAGTGACTGCAAGGGCAGAGGTGAGTGGGGGTGCCCAGGCTGACAGTGAGGTGTCAATGTTAGAGGTTAACAGACTTCTTGTGAAAGGGGAGCTGGAAAGGGTCACAAAGGTAGAGTTGAGACAGGCTCAGCTCTCAGACTCTACACTAAGAGGCTTGAGGGAGGTAGCTAGGGAGGCACCTGATCCTTAAGGAAAAGGGTAGTCTGTAAAGGGTTACTGTATCAAAAGTAGACTCCTAAGAGAGGGCTAGAGGGTGAGGTAATACCACAGTTGGTAGTGCCTAGAGCCTACTGTCATTCTTTTAGCAGGTCATATGGGCATAAAGTCTACCAAGAGATGTATTATGCAGAACATTTATTGGCCTGGGATTGTAAGGGATGTAACAAGGTACTGCAGGACCTGTGAGCAGTGCCAAAAAGTAGGCAAGGCAGGAGACAAGATCAACAAGATCAAAGCTGCTTTGATCCCTTTGCTTGTGATTGAGGAGCCATTTCAGGGGGTAGCTATGGATATTGTGGGGCATCTGAGTACCCAGTGTTCCACAGGGAAGAAGTATATCCTGTTGGTGGTAAATTATGCTACTAGATACCCTGAGGCAGTGGCTCTATCCTCCATTGAGGCAGAGAAGTTGGCAAATGCTTTGTTAGAGATTTTCAGCAGGGTAGGTTTTCTGATAGAAATACTGACTTACAGAGGTGCCAATTTCATGTCATACCTGCTTGCTTGCCTGTGGGAGTGCTGTGGGGTGAAGCACCTAAAGACCACCCCCTACCACCCCCAGACAAATGGTCTTGTGGAAACTCTACACTAAAGACCATGCTACAGGCATTTGCAGACCAATTTAAGAGAGAGTGGGAAAATATTTGCCCCATCTGCTGTTTGCTTACAGAAAGGTTCCCCAGGAATGCACAGGTTTTTCACCCTTTGAATTGCTATATCATCATAGGGTGAGGGGGCCTTTAGATTTGATTCGTGATGGAGAGAGGATGCGTGTGAATTCCACAAGGAGTCTGTTGTAGCATATGTCCTAAACCTCAAGACAAGGCTTAGGGAGCTCATGTGCTTGGCACTGGAGAACTTTGCAGGAGCCCAACAGCAGAAAAACTGTCTGATATAACAGTAATGCTTGAGCCCAAGACTATGCTGTGGGACAGCTGGTTATGGTGCTCATTCCTGTCAGACACAATAAGCTGCAGACAGCTTGGAAGGAACCCTTCAAAGTGGTAAGGAAGGTCAGTGATGTTAACTACATTGTAAACCTGCTAGGCAGGAGGCAGGGGCACAAATTGTAACATGTTAACATGATGAAGCCTTACCATGATAGGGAGGCCATGGTACTGAGAATTTGCAAAGAGTGGTAGGAGAAGGCTGAGGGTGATCTGGTGACTGATCTCCTCAGGACATATCTTAGCAAAGCTCTCTGTATGTGTGACACATATGTGCTAGATTTTGGTGCAGTTTTTAATAAAGGTAAAGTGGCTAGTGTGGGAGCTTTCTTGTAACTAGTTTTAATATTTTACTGTGGAGAATAGTACTTGTTGAATAGGTGGGACCAAAAATGGGATGGGTATAGCTAGACCAAGTGATGAGAGAAAGGAAAATACAGAACAGTTTAGTTTTGAAAGGATTCTTGGTGACTAAAGAGTAGATCTTGGTAATTTTCAGGTTAGAGTAAGCATGTAGTATTTTTAGTCTTGGGGAGTTGGAGAGTGTTAGATAAAATAGACTAGAAGAGATGCCAGAATAACATCTAGCTTGGTTAGCTTTTGAAGTGGAAATAGTTAGAATGCTTATAGGCAGAGAAATAATTGAGGAATGCAGGAGTGTAGAATATAAAAGGGTTAGTAGAATTATAGGAGTAGCAAGGAAAGGTAATTGGATAGATGGTCATTGGGCAGAGTAGGGTCTTGAAGGATAGTTATGTGAGTAGTTATGGAGAAGAGGGTTGTAGAATTGTTGATGAGAAATGCTATGTAGTGAGAGGATGTAATAAGGGAGTATCTTGTAGACTGTGTTTGTAATATGAATGGGGGAACTGAATGAGAGAGGATGTGTGTTAGCAATGGCAGCTAAACTGAGTAGATGTCCGGTAATTAGTTATGGGGGGGAGTTATGTAGTGTAGAAAGTGAGAAGCCAGTGAGGTGTTGGGAGGATTCAGGTATTTAATCATATGATCTGGGGATGGGTGGAATATGGGAGAAGGGTAGTGGAGTAGAGTGAGCCTGTGCACAGCTTGGACAAATGAAGCAGGCCATACCTGTTCACCAAGGTTAAGGTAGTGAACAAAAAAAAAATCAGTTCTGTGTATATAATGTTCAGGATCTGGAGCCTGCTGGTACATTTGTATTTCAGTATCAGAAAGTTCAATTTATATTAATTAAAATAAATGAAAAGGCAAGACTTAGTTTACTAAAAACTCAATTCCTACAAGCTGTCCTCTTCCTAAAAAATGCTGAGGTCTGTGCAATCACTGAGACCATGGTTTAAAACACAGAGAACACACTGGCAGTGCAAGGCTTTAATGTCTTCCATACATTTAGACCAGCTACTTCACAGACAGAGACTAAAGGTGGAGGTGACTCAATTTATCTCAAAAATAAATATACCTCTAATCTGGTCAAACAGGACAATGCACCTGAGCTACTAATGGTTAAATCAACATAGGCAAAATCCCGTACCACTTCCTTGCAAATGATAGGTCCCCCTCTATGACCCAGGTAAGCCATAACATGTATTTAAGCTTATTGGAAACACTCACCATCCAACCCAGTATCATATTCATGGGTGACTTTAATAACCCAGCAATTGACAGGGAATAATTTACAGTACCAACGTACAGTCACAGAGATTCCTGGATTTTGTAAACACAAACTCCCTGGATCAAATTGATTGACCAGGGGTGTAAACATACTGGATCTGGTCCTCACTAATATAGGAGACTGTTTCTCACTCCCTATTTTAATGTCTTCGCTGTTAAGGTCAGACTACAAAATGGACTCCTTTGAAGTAAAAATAAAACCTGGAACCCCAGAATATTCAAGAACCACTCTAATGCTAACTTCCTACTATTAATTTATTATCTGGCAAAATGTCACTTCCATAAACCCTAAGAACACTACTACCTACACAGAACAGTTCACAGAAACTCTATACTAACTCAAAAAACAACCCACCCTGCTGGAATCACAACATCAACAGGCTGTATAACAGAAGGAAGAAAATCATGGCAAATATTAGGAGGTGTAGCACACAACAATATAAAAGCACTCTCATCAAACTAAACAAAGAACTCCGAGGAGAAATAACCTCTACCCAAGCCAAATTTCAGGTAACTTTGGCCTCCCAGGCCAAGGACAACCACAAGGCATTCTTTAACTTTTTCCACAACCTGAAAGGCAATACACAATTTTGTGCAGAGCTCATTGTTAATGGAACAACTTATCCCGAGCCAGAAATATATACAAAACCTACTGGCCAACAACTTCAGCTCCAACTTTACCCCTCTCTCCCTTTCAACCTCTCCTCAGGAAATACCATCAAACATCACTCCCCATGCTATCAACTAGGGAACTGATCCGTATTTCTCTCTCTAAGGCCAAGAACACTGCATCAATGGGCCCAGACAGTATCCAAAGATGTCTTCTATGTAGCATGAAATACGATCTATCAGCCCCTCTACAGCTTCTATTTAACTGTAGCCTCCAAGCAGACTTTGTTTCTCACAAATGAAGAACAGCAATATCACCCCCCCCCCTTTGCACAAAGGTGAGCCAGCTACAGACCAGAAAGCCTCACTAGCCTCCTATGCAAAGCAATGGAAGGAGGTATCATGGAAATAAACAATAATGACATAGGAAACCTCCAGACACTGTACCCAACCCAATTTGGTTTTGTCAAGGGCCGGTCATGCCTACTAAACCTTCATTGAGAAGGTCAACAAAGCAATGGATGAGGGCAAAATGGTTCATATTGCCTACATTAACCCGACCAAGGCATTTGGCACAATAACCCAATCAGGCATTGTTAACAAACTCAAGAAGTTAGGTATAAACCTTTATGCCAGCCAGTTGGCTCCCAGACAGGACCAAAGAAGTTAGAACTGAGGAGTCCACCTCTACAAAGAGACCAGTCACAAACAGAATCCCTCAAGGATTGGTTCTGGGACTGCTTCATTTTACATTTAATTCTACAAAGTCAAGGCCAATGTCACTGGCCTCTGACTGGCTAAATTTACAAATGACTGTAAATTAGGAGCAGTCATCGAATCCTCCCACCAACACAAATGTTCTTCAGGAAGGGCTGACACAAACAAATAGCTGGTGTCAGAGCCATGGAGTAAAACTAAATGCCAAGAAATGCACAATAGTATCCTTTGAGAAGTCATGCATTCCTGGTAATTATCATATTGACAATACACCCCTAAGAGCTGACCCAGTAGTCAGGAAGTTGGGGGGACACATAGTAACCAAACCTTTGACCAGCATGTGTCTACAGTAGTGAGGAAATCATTCTAGCTAGTACAACTTATAAATATTGGATTGGCAGCTACCTATAAGGAGGTCATTGCTCCACTTTATTCAGCATTTATCAGACCTGTCATTGAGTAAAATGCCCCCTTTGGTATATACCTAATTAGGCACATCCAACAATTGGAACACCCACAGAATTTCTTCAATAAAAGAATACAGTGCATACGTAATATGTCCTATGCAGACCACCTCAAGGCCCTATACCTGTATTTTGTCTCTTACAAGCTGTTGAAGGGAGATCTATGTCTGGCATACAAGGCATTGTCAGACCCTGCACTGATGGACCTCCTGCATATCTGCAAAACAAACAGCCCCAGAGTTACCCATTATATAGACCTACCACTTGCCTGTGATATAAATAGAACCTGCTGGAGAGACAGGTGTGTATCCCAGAGACTACGCCTTCTCTGGAACAGGCTCCCTATCCATGTGAAGAAGAGTTCCTCCCTAACCCAATTTAAGTGTTGCTGGGGACATTTGGATGGGAAACAGGAAATTCATCCTTAGTTTGGCACTTATATCTCTAATATATCTATCTCAGCCTGTAAATGGTTCATCTCCCAGGCCCCTTCTTGTAAACTTTTCATCTTCCAAGCCCCTACTTGCACTTATCAAGGGTCCGATAACTTGTCAGAGATTTGGGATGCATGGCTAGGTTTAAAAGGCACTTGTGGTCATTAGCCTAGTAAATACCTATAAATACTTATGAACCTATGAGTCAGGGAGGTGGCAGAGGAATTGCAGGAGATGGGATTGTACGTAGCTTTCTCAGAAGTGTTACCTGTACCAGTATGTAGCAAATGTAGTATAGAGAGTACAATGACTGGCTGTGGCATATGTCAGTGGAGAAATATCTTTGGACTAGTAGGAAGATGGGAAGACAAATAACATAGATAGACACCAGCTGTATGCAAGAGACAGGCTTCATCTTTATCCCTCAAGGAACATCTGTGTTTAATCCTGGGATGAAAGGTCCAGCTCAATGATACTATTAAACATTTATGATGGAAGGCAGGAGGGAGGGTGACAGAAGCAGGAGGGGGTAGGAGTTTTGGCAATAGTCTATGGATCTCAAATACTTAAGAGGACAGCATATGAGGTTAACTGCATCAACTGTCAGCCAGTGAGGGAAAAAAAAAATAAAGCTGAATCACAAAAACTTGCATAAAGGAAATTCTGTGCATAAGCTACTTTTGCTGCCTTAATTGTAACCTGATTAACAAATTACACTAAATGATTGTCGTGTTACAGAACCAAACAAATTATGTACAACATAATTAAAATTCTTAATTAGGTATTATGAAGTGCAAACACCTAAGGACCCCCACAATAATGTGTAAAAGGCATATATGCTTCAGTACTATCAATCATTCGGGTGAAGCTTGAATGCTATTAACTGTACATCTGGAAGAAAATAATGCTGTGATACAAGCAGTTCCACCTGATGTATGCTCACCTGTTTTTCAGAACCTCAATAACAAGGGTTCAATTACACAGTTAAAATAGTACAACAAAATAATTTTTACAGGATGTTACAAAATGACCATAATGAGAATTGCCCCGATACATTCCAAAAGGCCTAGTAGGCATACCTATCAAATTTCCCATCACCACTTTTATTTCACCCGAGCTTTCCACAATGCACCATAAAACCAAATAAACAAACTACCTACTTCTAAGTGATACATTGGCAAGTTTCAAACACCCACCAAACCCAATTAACTATACTAAGCATGCAGAAATGCACAGCATCACAGTATGCCAGCATGTGAACAGGTGCAGCTGTACTCCATAGGAACATGTGCAGGGCAAACCCCAGAAACAAACCCACATGGTGGAACTGAAATATCAATAAGCTTTCTAATAAAAATAAAGGAATTATGACCAAAAGTAAGAAGAGTAACTCATGCAATATTAAAGCCCTTGTCACTGAAATAAACAAACAATTCAGGAGCTTAATAAAATCCACTAAAGCCAAGTGTTAGGACAAAATAGCTACCCAAGCTAAAGACAATCAGAAAGCATTTTTCAGTTATGTTCGTAATTTCAAAAGCACAATGCAGCAATGCACAGAGCTGATTGTGAACAATGTTACCAACACTGAGGCTGAAGATATAGTGAACCTTCTTCTTCTTCTCTTTTGGCTGTTCCCATTAGGGGTCACCACAACAGATCATCTGTTTCCATTTCTTCCTGTCCTCTGCATCTTACTCTGTCACACCTGCCACCTGCATGTCCTCTCTCACCACATCCATAAACCTTATCTTTGGCCTTCCTCTTTTCCTCTTATCTGGCAGCTCCAGCCTTCACATCCTTTTCCCAATATACCCAGCATCCCTCCTCAGCACATGTCCAAACCAACGCATTCGCCTCTCTGACTTTGTCTCCAAACTGTGCAACCTGAGCTGACCCTCTAATATACTGATTCCTAATCCTGTCCATCCTCGTCACACCCAGTGCAAATCTTAACATCTTTAACTCTGCCACTTCCAGCTCTGACTCCTGCCTTTTTGTCAATGCCACTGTCTCCAACCCATACAACATAGCTGGTCTCACTACCCTCGTGTAGACCTTCTCTTTCACTCTTACTGGTACCCGTCTGTCACAAATCACTCCTGACACTATTCTCTACCCATTCCACCCTGCCTGTACTCTCCTTTTCACCTCTCTTCCGCATTCACCATAACTCTAAACTGTTGATCCCAAGTACTTAAACTCATCCACCTTTGCCAACTCTAGTCCCTGCATCCTCACCATTCCTCTATCCTCCCTCTCATTCACTCACCAAATCACATATATTCTGTCTTAGTCCTGCTGACCTTCATTCCTCTCCTCTCTAGAGCATATCTCCACCTCTTCAGGGTCTCCTCAAACTGGTCCCTACTTTCACTACAGATCACAATGTTATCTGAAAACATCATAATCCATGGGGCCTCCTGTCTGATCTTATCTGTCAACCTGTCCATCACCACTGCAAATAAAAAAGGGCTCAGAGCTCATCCTTGATGTAATTCTACCTCCACCTTAAATGCATCTGTCACTCCAACTGCAGACCTCACCACTGTCACACTACCCTCATACATATCCTGCACCACTCTTACATACCTCTCTGCCACTCCCGACTTCCTCATACAATACCACAACTCCTCTCTAGGCACCCTGTCATATGCTTTCTCCAAGTCCACAAAGACACAATGCAACTCCTTCTGACCTTCTCTATATTTCTCCATCAACACTGTCAGCACAAACATTACATCTGTAGTGCTCTTTCCTGGCATGAAACCATACTGCTGATCACTAATCATCACCTCCCTTCTTAACCTAGCTTCCACAACTCTTTCCCATAACTTCAAGCTGTGACTGATCAGTTTTATCCCTCTGTAGGCACTACAGCTCTGCACATTACCCTTATTCTTAAAAATAGGTACCAAACATTCTTTCTCCACTCCTCAGGCATCCCCTGACTTTCCAAGATTTCATTAAACAATCTGGTTAAAAACTCCACTGCCATTTCTCTTAAGCACCTCCATGTTTTCACTGGTATGTCATGTGGACCAACAACCTTTCTATTCTTCATCCACTTCATAGCTGTCCTTACTTCCTCCTTGCTAATCTGTTTCACTTTCTGATTCACTATCCCCACATCATCCAACCTTCTCTCTCCCTCTCATTCTCTTCATTCATCAGCCCCTCAAAGTACTCTTTAGTGAACCTACTGACCAATAAATATAGCTCTGACAGTATCCCTCACTCCTCTCCATCTGTCCCTCAAGGTATATCTAAAACTGGCTCGATTCCAGCTATCACACAAGACCAAATCCTGAAAGTGCTATCAAACGCCAAAAATACTGCATCAGTGGCTCCTAAAATATCCCTGGATGGCTTTTGACTAGCACTAAGTAAGTGTTAGCCACACCCCTAGCAACACTGTTGGATTTCAGCCTCTGTACAGGTTTTGTACCAATCAAATGGGAACATCTACAGTAATTTCCCTGCGTAATGGAGGAGCTTCCACAGACCCAAGCAATTACAGACCAATACGTCTGACCAGCCTCATATGCAAAGCCATAGAAAGACTTATCATGAAATTAATCAATCAGGATATAGGGAACCTCCAAATACTGGACCCATCTCAGTTGGGATTCATCAAGGGCAGGTCATGATTACTCAAACTGGTGGATTTTTTGAAAAAGTCACTAAAGCAATGGATGAAGGCAAAACAGTGCACACTGCATACCTAGACTTGGCCAAAGCTTTTGACACAATTCCCCACTCATGCATAGTTGAAAAACTAAGTAAACTGGGAATAAACCCCTATACCACTGAATGGATTGCCAACTGTTTCACAAATAGGATGCAGATACTCTGCACAATGAGACCAGTCACCAGTGGAGTCCCTCATGGTTCTGTGCTGGGACTTCTCCTGTTTAGCACCAACTTTTCTGAAGTAAAAGCCAATGCCAAAGGGCTCTGGCTGACTAAGTTTTCTGATGACTGCAAGCTAGGAGCAGTCATTGAATCCTCAAATGACTTAGCCATCCTGCAGGAAGGTTTGTCCCAAATAAATAACTGGTGTCAAAATCATGTACTGAAACTAAATGCCAAAAAATGCAATACTGTACCCTTTGGGAAAATACCTACCCCAGGGAACTACCACATTGACAATATTCCCCTAACAGTTAACCCCATTGTTCAGGATTTGGGAATTTATATGGAAAGTGACCTACCTTTTGACCAACATGTGTCTGTTGTTGTAAGAACATCCTGCTATATTGTACAGCTTATAAAGAAATAGATTGTGTCTAGATCTAGGCATGTCATTATCCACCTGTACTCAGCCCTCATTAGGCCAGTCATTGAATATGATGCACCCTTTGGGACATATCTGTCCAGACACATCAAACAACTGGAACACCTACAGAGATACCTTAGCAAAAGGATACAAGGCCTAAATGACATGACAGAAACAAAGCCCTGTCACTATACACGGTATCCTACAGAGTGCTAAGAGGTGACCTGTGTTTGGCATGCAAGGCATCTTCCTACCCATTACTGATATATTTACTGAACATCAACATGTCAAATGATGTAAGAAATATTCAGTCTACTGAGCTAGACCTCTTCTGCAACATTAACAGAACTATTTAGACTGTGTCATAGTGAACTATAAAAAGTGGAATAATCTATGTATGGCATGGATTGACTACAAAAAAGCATTTGATAGTATCCCACATTCATGGATAAAAGTGTGCTTAAAAGTGTATAAGATACACTCTACACTGATCAAATACATTACAGTGACCATGAAACAGTGGCAGACCACTTCGCAATTAAGCCATGATAAAGGACAAATTATTGTTCCAGGGATAAAAATTTAAATGGGGGATATTCCAGGGTGACTCTCTGTCACTGTTGCTATTCTGCTTTGCCCTTAACCCATTAAGCTGTCTACTTAACAGCTTAGGCCATGGCTGTAATTTGGCTCCTTGAAAACAACAAAGTCAAAAGACTTCTCATCTTCTCTTTGTTGATGATTTAAAACTACATAGGTCATCAGATGAGGAACTGACAGCACAGCTGCAGGTTGTCAAAACTTTTTCAGATGATATTAGAATGCCATTTGGTCTTGATAAATGTGCAGGAACAACCTTTAAAGCTGGAAAACTGTAGCACCAGAAAAACATCAGTTTGTGACAATGTGATATTAAAGAGCTTGAGAAAGAGGGAGTGTATAAATACTTAGGAACTGATGAAGGATCAGCAATAAAACATGAACAAATGTAAATAAAACTTACTAAGGAATACTTTAGAAGACTTAAATTAATCCTGAAAACAGTGTTGACATCTAGGAACAAAATCCAAACTATAAACCAATTTGCTCTTCCTGTCCTAACTTACAGTTTTGGAGTGACTGATTGGTCTCAAAATGTGTTGGATAGATTAGATATTTAAACAAGAAGGATACTTCATGCACACCAAATGATTTATAAAAATCAGTGCATATCAAGATTATATATTCCCCGTTCCAAAGGAGGGATGGGCCTCCTTGAAATTGATTACATGTATAGATTTGCAACTGTGGGAGTCAACACATATATATGCTGACCTCACAAGACCCAAACATAGTAAAAGTTTTGAAACATGAGGAGAATAAATCTAAGATGTCTTCTCTGCTTAACCTAGCAGAAGCATATTGGTGTCAAGCAGGAATGGAAAACAAACCAGAAGTAGATAAAAATCAGGCAGTAACTGAATGCGCCAAAAAACAAAAGAAAGAATATAAGTTGAAGGACCACATGAAAAGGCAAGAAATGTGGAAATGCATAAATATAGTTGCAAGTATAGGAAACTTCTGGAAGAACCTCATGCTGATCAGGAGTGAACACATGAATGGTTAAGGAGAGGTGAATTCAAACCAAGAGATGAAAGGTTAATACTGGCAGCCCAAGACAGTGGGCTACATACACACTGGTTTACAAAGTCCATTGAACATGTGGGAGAAACAGACAAATGTAGGTTTTGTAAAACCAAATTGGAAACAGTCGCACACCTCATTGCTGGCTGTGACATACTAATGGCAAAAGGTCTTTATATTGAAAGGCATAATAATGTGGCAAGACTGTTGCAATGGGGATTGTGCAAACATTATGATATTGAAGTGGCTGAAAAACACTGGAAAAATGAGCCACAAACCATCATAGAAGATGATAGTCTACATCACATGGGATTATTCATTACCAACAGCTCAAACAATAGATTCTAGAAAACCGGATATAGTGGTCCAAGAAAAGAAGACAAAAAAAAAATTATTGAAATTTCCACACCTAGTAACTACAATGCCCTGCGTACAGAAAGATACAAAGTTATGAACTATCAGGATTTGCAAGCAGAAATGAGAGCAATGAGGAAAAAAAGATACCCAGATAGTTCCAATAGTAGTAGGAGCAATGGGTCTTATAAAGAACATTCTGCAATCATATTTAGAGATGTTACCAATATATGTATCTCCATACGAACTGCAGAAGGAGTCATTACTGGGCACATTGCAGGTGTTTCGAAGAGCACTTTTGGCTGACATCAAAGAGTGAAACAATACTAATTTCACAAAGTTTAATCACACTTTGACTTAGGAATGGGGTCCATTCCAGTTATGGTATTAGAAACACAAAAGATTTGAAGAAATTAAAAACAGAGAGGTAGAGATGCTAGAAAACTAGATATAGTGGTCCAAGAAAAGAAGACAAAAATAGCATTGATCATTGAAATTGCCACACCCACTGACTACAGTGTCCTGCGTACTGAGAGACACAAAGTTATCAAATATCAGAATTTGCAAGCAGAAATGAGAGCAGTGTGGAAGAAGGATACCAAGATAGTTTTAATAGTAGCAGGAGCAACAGGTCTTATAAAAAAGAGTCTACAATCATATTTAGACATGTTACCAATACATGTAACTCCATACGAACTGCAGAAGGAGTCATTACTGGGTACGTTGCAGGTGCTGTGAAGACCACTTTTGGCTGACATCAAAAAGTGAAACAATACTAATTTCCTGAACTTTAATCATACTTTGACTTAGGAATGGGGTCCATTCCCGTTATAGTATTGGAAACCCAAAGGATTTGAAGAAATTAAAAAGGGAGAGATATATCTCACAGAGAATACTGCTGCTGTGGAACAGACTCCCCATCCACATAATTCAAAGTTCATTCCTGTCTATTTTCAAGTGTGCTTAGATCTATGGATGGAAATAGAACATTTTCAACATGGCAGTAATTGACATCCTGTTCTGTTACTCCCAAATAGTCTTAGTAAAAGTGACTTATCCATATATAAGCCAACCATTTGGAAAAGATCATATGTCATCCTACTGCACAAAGGAGGAAACTAAATTTCACCCCACTGCAGTTTTCTCCCCTCTCTCAAAAGTCTGATAAAAATGTATCTACACTCAATTTCTTCACCATCGCCTTTCAGAACAACTCTTAATCAGTACTCAACATGGATTCCACCCTGGTCATAGTACAACTACTGCACTATTATCCTTTTCCAATAATATGAACAAGAAAAGGGACTCTGGCAAACTTATATCTTCCATATTTTTGGATCTATCTTTTGATACCATCTCACATAGCAAACTACTTCAAAAACTGCACCATCTTGACTTATCCCCTCCTTCACTTCAATGTTTTATAAGCTACCTGTCCGACAGATAGCATACGGTTAGACGACGACATACTTTTACTCCTTACCTCCCCATTACCACTGGTTAATGCCAGTGTTCAATTCTTGGTCCACTTTTCTTTTCTTTGACATTTTCATTAATGACCTCTGTACATCTAGGCAAGTATCACTTATACAGTATGCTGATGATTCAACACTAACATGTTCATCTGACAGTCTGACACATTTTCTTGAAATCACAGAAGAAGCCTTCCCCTCTGTTGAAAACTGGCTTCACAATGCCGAATTATTACTTAACCCCCCCAAAAAATAAACCTACTCATATTACTCCACAAATCACACCTGAAGGATAAATACAGCTTCAAAATCTTCTCAATTAACAATATAGAGATAGAAATTGTATCCCATACAAAACTGCTTGGTGTGACAAGTGATGACAACCTCAGATTTGAACTACACATTCAGAATAATATGTGTGTATATGTGTGTGTGTCTGAATTTACTTAATAAAGTAAAAAAACCCACAATGTTGACACGTAAAATGTAGACAAAATATAATTAAACATTTTTTACTGTAAACTGCACATGTTCTGAGGCATTACCTTAGATGATACCAGACAGGGGTGAATCCCCCCTTCACAATTTGCTAATTTAGTATACCATCTCCGAAGCTCCACAATAATAGGGAAGGGCATGTTTCCCAACCCTGTTATCTCTCACAAATGTCAGTCACCTTTCCTGTCAACCAAATTAAGTAGGTAGAAAGACTGACAACAATTGAAACCATATCTATTTACAGCCATAGGCTATATCTATGTATCTCTCTCTTTCTCTATATATGTGTGTGTGTGTGTGTGTGTGTGTGTGTGTGTGTGTGTGTGTGTGTGTGTGTGTGTGTGTATATATATATATATATATATATATATGTGTGTGTGTGTGTGTGTGTGTGTGCGCGCGCGTGTATGTGTGGATGTATAGACATCCATCGACAGTTCAGTACATCAACAGGCACCTGATCAAACTCAACTTGCCAATCAGCTGCCTATCAAATAAAAAAAAAAAGTACTTTTTGCCTGAGGGGGGGTTATCAGGCTCGTATTTGCTTTTGTGGAAGGGGGTTAATAGTGCATAGCTTGATAGGAGTCTCTCACACTACCACAAACACAGATCATACAGACATCACTTTCAGCACTGATAATATCATCTCAAAGTTAAAATATTTAATAAAGTCTGTTGTGGTGGGCAGAATTCCCACATGGGTGGTCATTGAGAACAACCATGTCCCATGTAACTTTGCTGCACTTGCTGGTAAGGAGCTATGTATTCGATACAGTGAATTTCATATGATGTTCATAATTTAATCACTGCTGCAGTAGCCTTATCTGTATGGGTTATATCCTGATAAAGATACAGTGGCTGAGAAACTTCTAAAGCTTAAGGGCACCTTAAGCTTTAGAAGTTTGTCAGCCATTGTATCTTTATCAGGATACAATGGCTGAGAAACTTCTAAAGCTTAAGGGCACCTTCTGTGCACCCAGACCATTATGTAGCTTGAACATAGCTGGAGAAAAAGAATGGCTTGGTTGATAAACCCTTTTGAGCTTTCATGGCAGTGGAGACAGGGAGGCAAAAGCCTTGAAAAAGTTAATATGAGGAAATTAAAACTACAGGTCCTCACCGTGGCAATAAAACCATACAAAAACAGGGGGTATAGGGAAAGAGAGAGGGAGGGGGAGCAGTTATTGCAGCTACTGTTATGGTAATTTACTTAGACAAATCTTGCCATGTACATCATTTGATCACTGCTGCAGTAGCCTTAGCTACTACAGCAGTGACCAAATCCAATATTATGGGTAGACCACCGTAGCTTAGACTGACTGGAAGGAGGAAGGGTGAGGGTTCAGGAGCTCCTGAAGGATGGTTCTAGTAAAGTCTATCAAAGACATGGGAAAGGAATTTATTTATTTATTTTTTGTACTAAGGACCAAATTGCTGCTTCAAAAATACTTCTAAATCTATCCATTTCCGAAAAAGTCACAGATAAAGCCAAGGCCTTGGTGAAGTGGGCCTTGATTCTGTATAGAATTGTCTTGTTGTGGTGGGTATACCAAAAGGTAATACCATGAAACAACCATTTGGATATAGTTTGCTTTGCTGTAGGTTGTCCTTTCTTCTTACATAAATAGAGTTTGTGAAAGTTTTGTTCTGTCAGGATAAGACCTGGATTGCCATCCAGAGTATAGAAGATCCTTTCTCTATTGTTTTTAGATTCTGGAAAGAAGACAGGCAGATGGCTAGCTTGGCTCAAAGTAAACTCAGATATCACTTTAGGCAAAAAGGAAGGAGTAGCTCTTATGGAAATCCTATCTTTGTGGAAAATGAGATGAGGTTGACCTGCTATAAGAGCTTGCAACTTAGATGCTCTTCTTGTAGAAAGAGCGATCAGCAAAATTGTTTTCCATGTTGACAACTGATTTAGTCTGATTTAGGAGGAGTAATGCATAATCTGGTTTGGCTATGGAACAGTGGATCACGTTTTTAATTTTTTTTTTTTTTTTTTTTTAACACTGCTATCGCAGGGCTAGTGTGACTTTGGCAGTACTGCCTACATGTGTTTTGTGTTGCTTGGAGAAAGCATTTGACTTTCTATACCAAAATTCCTTGTGAGAAACAATATGTCATAGGGCCACTGTTCTATGCCATTTAGTCCATGCATTTGAAGAGAAAAAGTTCTTTCCCAATTCATGGCATTAAGATGAACAAATTCAACATGGGTACAGCACTCTGCCAAGCCTGTGACTTGTGTACCTTTCTGTTCATGATTTTCATGAGCAGGATATCAAATGATAGTCGAGGCTTGGTCAGAAATCAGGTAGAAATATTAGGGTTTTACTTTGTTGACTGCAAGTGATAATGTACCCTTAGTCTTTAGTGACTGTGATCTCCAACTTGCAGGGGAGCAAACACTGCCGGGTGTGAAGCAGTTAGGATGGAAAATCACTACCTGCAAATCACAATTCTGTCACAATAAAAGTATCTTACTCACTGAAAGTGGAGAGGGCCCAGATAGCACAGATGAAGGAGTTTAAATATCTTGGGGTCTTATTCCCAGGTAGAAGGGGATTGGGTGACTGACCCATGGATGGACACAATAGCAGTAGTTCAGCAGGTGGTGTAGCAGTCTGTACTTATGAAGCAAGAGCTGACTCACTGGACAAAACTCTCAATTTTCTGCTCAGTTTATGTACCCATCATTACCTATGGCTATGAGTTTTGGGTACTTCGGCACATAAAAATCAATTACCAATCATTAGCGGACTGGAGTTCCGCTGTGGCGAACCCTAACCAGGAAAAGCCGAAAGACACAACAACAACAACAACCAACAGCATGGACTTACTGATACAAGTGACAAAACTGAAGTTCTTTCCTAAAGCAGCTTTGTTTGGTCTCTAAAACTGTAAATCTGTATATCTGTCTTTTCACTTCTGCTTAGGGTTTAAATTAACTCTGTGTGAATGGTGTTATCCTACAGTACAGACCATATCTTCCATTATCCTATATATTAGGATAAGGGAAAGCAGTTACACTATAAAAACAAAATATATCTACAGTATTAGGAAGTGAGTAAATTGTTAAAGCATTTGATAAAATCCCAGATACTAATAGAGATAACTTCTTAATTTACCAAATACTGTTATGATAGCAGTTCATTTGATTTGCAAATCATTACATTCTGAGTGACGGCATAGTCAAGTTTAAATGGAGCCTCAGACCTTTTTGAATTTTTTGTACTTACGATACCCTTTACAAGTCTGAAAATGTGTGACTCATTTAAAGATGAACTACAGACCTAGTGTGTGGTCTATACCAGATTTATTATTTCAGAACTAATTCACAGAATTGTTTTTTTTTTATTTTTAGCTCTTTCAAAATATTTTCTTTGCAGAATTTTACAGTGTGGTTTATACTTAGTCATTAGGTTTAGGTATGTTCATAGAGATGGGAGATTCCAGCATTTTCCGCACTGTCTACTATTTCAGGAAACAGAGACAGAGTGGGAGGACTGCTACTGAGTTTCTGACATTACATTGTTTCGCAAACTATCACTGATGGAAGATTATATATTTGTGTTGTTGACATTTGGCTATCTCAGAGTTGGTTTTATTGCAGATGCTGTGCTTTGGTTTTGGGTTGTAGAAGCTGAAGAAGAAGAAAAAAGTGCATTCTGTTTTCTTTTTACAACATTTTCCGTTTCTCCAACTTCATGCAGCCTAGAGTTTAATATATATGGTTATACAGAGATTGGGACCACAGGGCAAAACCCCCAGACTCAAATGTGCAGGAGACATCTCCTGCATAAAGGATTTTAATATAGTATATGAAGAAGTGTTGATACTGTTAATCTGAGTATATGATCAAAATTATCAGATGTTTTAGTTACAATCACTTATGTCTCAACTAAGAGAGATGTGATTAATAAAGTAAAGCCACTCAGACGTTCCACCAATACACATGGAATATATCATAGTAAATCTTTGACCTTTGGTGACTGTAAATATTTTACATATTTAAGATTGTTAACATTTTACTTAAGCAAGTGAAAAGCTTACATAAATTCTTGTAAGATTTTAGGTGTGGGTATTTGTCAAATAAAGAGCAATTGAAAAGACATATGCAGATTTACATGTGTAACGTATCATCTGTTTTGAATCCATCCTTGTGATGTGCCTGTTCAATTCTAGGAATGTCGTATACTGCATATTTACTGGAAAAAAAAACAAACATTTCATTGCCTTGTATAACAACAGTAGGTCAGTGGCAGTACAGTCAATGCAAATAGCAATGTCGCTGTTTATTGCTGCTTGTCAAGCTCCTACAGAATATGTGTAGGCATGAAATGCAGCAACCCTATGCCATACTATTTTAAATTACATTTTTCTTGATACCTGGTTGCTTGGCAACTAGGTACCTTGACATTAGAAAAGCACTCCCGCATTTCAAGGCCAAGCTGAAAATATGCTTGTTAATAGTGGAGCCATACAAACCAGCACTTTCAAGGTTCATAAACTATGCCACTGAAAAAAAGAGAATTTCTGTTAAGGTTCAAGCACTGTACTCCGTAAGAAATAAGTCATTACAATTTTAATGTGGTTCATAAACTAGCCGAGTTTTTATCCTGAAATGTGCCATACATTTCTAGAACTATTAGACATCAAGGGTGCAAAGAGAAACAAAACTTTTATTTTTGTCTGTTTCTTAAGATGAAATTACTAATTAAAAACTTCATAAATAACTTTTTAAAATAACTTTATAATCAATAAATATGATAGCTTTGTTAAAAAAAAGTATGGAGAAGCACTGTAAAACTATAATTGCAGTTCTTGAAATAGGCTCAGTGCTGCAATTATGCAAACCGTTATCAAGAACTGTTTACTCACTGGCTACTACTCGTCAGTGGGGGCAGAGGTTATGGAATATATTAATGTTCATATATGGTACATGCAATAAACAACATCTTAAATAGCTTAAGCAAAATAAATAAATAAATAAATAAATACAAATGGGATGTATATGATATGGAACACAGCATTACACATTTTGGATTGGATTTCCCAGAGGTGTATATTGTCGGAGAGAATACAGCAGATAAAACTTTTTTGATTAATAATTACTGTGCATTTGTAAGTGTGGTTTACATTTTTGTATATGCACTATTTTAAATCCAGGCTTGCACAGTGGTTAATCTTTTTTTTTTTTGTGAAGTAATTGTCTTGCAGTTAATTTTTTTGTGAAGTAATTGTCTTGATTAAAACTGCACTCTAAGTGTCGTATGGTATTTTCTGAATTGTTTTCACTATTCCATCCTAACACTTGAGCCATCAATACTGTCACCCCATAAAAACGTATTATTGATGAAAAACTCAAGTGATTCTGTTTTATATAAAGTAGCCATTCTGTCTGATGATTTCAAGTGATTCATTTCCTTTATGAGTGTATATCATCTATGAAGTATGCAATTGCTCATCTGTGTGCTAGAAAAGTTGATTAATACTATGAAGAATTAATGAGCTGTTTTAGTAGTTCAGAGTTTGGTTTTCTCAGCTTGTATTTTTCTACTTTTTGACTCTGAGCAAGTCACCTAACCAGATTGTGCTCCTGGCTCACCCTTGAAAAGAAATATGTGTGCCCAATGGGCCTATCCCATTAACAAATAAAATAAAGTAAATGCTGAGAAGTGAGCTTCCCATCTTTTTAGCAATAATATTTTTACAATTTTTTTCTTAATTTTTTTGAGCAATGATATAGGTCTGTCAGATATAGTTCTGTTTTTTTGCAGACCTAACTATACTCAGTTTCTCACAAGGATCTTAAGCAACACTTAGAGGACACACTGACAAAATATTGCTTATACAAAGCATTGCATCCAGTTTGCCATAATCTGCTGAGGTCCAAATCTGTTCGTATTTGCTGTACTGTCTTGAAGTGAAGATAGATGTTATAGACTCACAAAATAAAAGTGGACCAGACTTGAAAAAGGCATGCTGGAATTCAGCTTCAATTATAGTTTGTCTAAGTCCAGGGCTATTGTTTGGGGTGTGCTTGCGACTTTTCATTTTCAGCTTTTTTTTTCTGACAATTGTGCTAAAGTAATGATGGTTATTTTTAGAGTTCCTTTTTGATGTCTGCTGTAACACATAGAGGCTACCTCTGATGAAACAAGGGGTAAAGTTGTGGCTTTCAGTAACAGTAATGGGCTTCTATCCAGTTGGACTTTCCCAGTAATCAAATGTCAATAAATAAATAAATCCCACAGAGTCTTCCTTTGTGATCGATAACCATTTCTAAGCACAGCAAAATGTGTACCTCCTCCTTCTCTGTGAAAAGCTCCTTCTTGAATGTATAGACTGCTTTGGCACTTTGATCCATAATCTCTGGCTCAAATGATGGTCTCCATTTATTAATAACTTTATTATAATGCATTCTAACCATCACAGAATCTTTACTATGCTTGGTACTATTTGTTGGGGTGCCACCAATTTCTTTGCCTTGTTTTTATAGGTTAATCAGTTCATAGGTAAGTACTGGCCAGCTCTATTTGTGGGACATTTTAAGCTGAGCCAATTAAGCTTTTTGTGTTCAAAATAATATATCCCATTTAGTTATAGATTAGCTTTACCTATCCCATTATCTATAACTATGTAATCTGATGTTGTCAATTTTCATTCTGCCCTCAACTGATGGGTTCAGATGTGAAACCATCACATCTGACTCGGCTGTTGCAAAAGCTCATGACAACATAGAACTCTCAAGCCTCTTTCTTACCCAGAATGCACAAACCTCAATTACTTCAGATCTCATTTGCTGCCTCCATTGAAAGACGTGGTTGGTAGACTCTCGAGTTTGACGTTGGATAAATGCATTTTTTAATACTAATTCTCTTGTTTCTTATTTTCCAATTGTCTTTTTCTGTTGCCTAGTACTAATGTACACTGGAGGATACTGTTAATAGTATTTTTCTCCCTTTCCCCTTTTCTTGTCTTCTTTCCCTTTTTGCTTAAAAAAAGAAAAGAAAAGAAAAGAAAAGAAGACTCCTTTCTGGGTTTTTTGACTTTAGTGTTCTGAAGTAAAAACTTGTCCACTTTGAGTTTGTTGATAGTTTAAGGTTGACAAGTTAAAGTTCATGGGGTTAGACTTTAAAAATTTTAAGTTACAGTTTTACAGCTTTTTGCAGTGTGTTTGTTGTTGTTGTTGTTATTGTTATTATCCTTTTAGTTGTAGAGTTTTGATATTTAGATGTCTGAAAAAGAGCAAAGCCTGCCAGACTTTAAGAAATGTAGCAAATGTGGTCAGAAAATTCCTTTTGCTGATGCTCACACACTTTGTGTGATCTTTCTAGGACCTCTCTATCTCCAAGAAAAGTTTTCTATTTGTCATTCGTTGAACATAAGAACAAATTAATACTGAAGGGATTGCTTCCATCTTCATTTAGCGAGGTCTTACTTGGAGCTACCATAGAAAAATCAAAGAAAGTGTCTTCCACTTCTCCAAGCACCTCAACTCCCTCTTCTAAGGCTACAGAAAGTCCTTGAAAAGATATTTTTTCCTGATCCATCACTTCCCTCGGATCCAGAAAAAAGAAGGCCTAAATCTTCAGATCTGACTTCATCCTTGGATCCGATAAATATGAAGAAACAGTCCTCAGATCTGACTACCTTTTTGTATCCAAAAAGCTCAAAATTTAAAGATACCTCAGATCAGACCTCCTCAGATCCAACACAAAGGTCTGTTGATGTGGTAATTTTACCAAAAATAAGATACTCCCACTCGATGGACCCAGTTCCCTTCAGGGTTCCATCCCCTTTCTTAGAGAGGCCAAAGTCTCTCTCAGGGCTTTCCACTCACTTTTCTAGAAACCTTACAGAAGAGGATGTGGAAAGGTTAGTGAGAAAAATTCTCTTGGCAGAGAGCCAGACAGCAATCCTTTCATCTCCTACCCCATTGGGTCAGGAGATCTGTACATCCATTACTAGTTCCTCCTCTGACTCCTTTCAAGGCCTCAGAGCTCTTGGATTTGAGTTGTCAAGGCCCATAAGCTTTGGATCTGAGCATCCCTTTATCCTTGGATCTAAGGCTTGCTTTGAGCTCTTCAGTTCAGTCAGATCCAGACAGCTCTAGGAGTCAATTCTATCCTGTTGGGTCCATGGTACTTCAGTCAACTCCAAAGGTTTTGGAGCTGTATCTACACCTCAGAGCCTCAGAAATGGTCAGTTTGGCTCTCACTTCAACCTTGGGAGGACTGTCCTCAAGGCAGGGTAGGACATGGGATCAGAGAATTGCCTTCTCAGATCCAGGGTCCTATCCCTCACCAGAATGGTCTACCTTTGCGGTCATGGAGAGAGACCTGTCTGTGCGCCTGACTCAGATGGTGCCACCCTCTTCAGATCCTCTATCTACATCTGTACTTTCTCTTCATCTGGAATCTCATCTTTCCTCTCCACAGGGGCAGCCAGTTGCGAAACTACAGGCTTCCCATCAGGGTATTCCCACTTCTTCTGACACCTCCCCAGCGTACCCCAGTGAGGAGGTCCCTAAGAAGAAAATATGCAAAAGAAAGCATTTAGATTCCCCTGAATCTGTCACTGAAGATACAGATTTTCATGAGGGTGAAGGGTCCCCAAAGACACCTCCAGATGATGTGTCATTTGGAGACATCCTAGAAATCCTGAAAGAGATAGGTGTCTGAAAGCCATGCAACCCTTCATCAGAGGAAACAGTACTCCTGGAGGCATTCTGTACCACCCCATCTACCTCCTGGGTGACACCACCTGACAATGAGCTCATTAACTTGATCTCTTTGCAGGCATGGAAGGATCCAGATGCCATTGAGCTACTTCCTGCGAAGCCCAATAAGATCATGACAGCTCCAGAAGATAAACAGTTTTGGTCTAAGGGTGTGTCTGTTGATGCCATGGTCATGGTGGTGGCCTCTAAGAAGGAACTCGCAGGAAGAAAGTTCATCTGTTTATGCCCCCAACAAAGATTCCCAGGTGATGGACAGATTCAGGAAGCATGTCTATGCTTCAGCGACCTTTTCCTTAAGGTCACTGGACTATTTGGCATATTTCACAAGACCACAGAGGGACCTGATTAAGGAGCTATTAGACTCCCTCTTAGGATCTGTTTCTGAAGAGGTGAAAGCATCTGCCACCTCCCAGTTGGCTACCTTGCAATCAATATTGAACTTTTCCATGAGGCTCATGTGTAATGTAGCAGAAGGAATCACAAGGGCAGTGGGTTCAGGTGTTTCAATTAGGAGACACACCTGGATGCTCTTATGTTGTTTTGTGGAGCTCTTTAAGTCTTTGTTCATCACTGCTCCTTTTGACGTCACATTCTTTTTGGCCCCAAGGTTAAAGACACATTGCCCAGGTGTGAAGGATGGAAAGACCTTTTCTCCCATGGTCATTTGTTTTCCACTCCTCAAAAGTCTTTTTCAAGGAATCATTAAAGTGGTGGTAAATATGGTGCAAAAAATTCCAAGGATCTTTTCAGGACACACATGGGGAAGTTCCCCCAGAGGCAGAGGGAGGAACTGAAATGGTAGATGCCACCCTAGTTGTAGAGCTAGCCCACAGAACCAAGAGTCCAGAGAATCATTCTTTGGTAAACCTTTTCAGCGTTTCAGAAAGGAGGCCTGATTGTCCCTCTCTGGAGGTAATCTGAGGTTGTTTGTCCCTGCACCAAAGAGCCTGGCTAGAAATAACAACAGATACTTGAGTGCAGAGGATCATTTCCAGAGGTTATATAATACCATTTTCCCTTTGTCAAGAAAATTCCCTGATGTTCCACTCAGTCAGAGGGAACAAGAAGCAATTCAAATTCAAAAGCTGCTAGAAAAAAAGAGTCATCTAAGAGGACCCCCAGACCAGATAGAATCTGGAACTTACTCTAGGTTCTTTTCAGTGCCAAAGAAAACAAGGGATTGGAGACCAATTCTAGATTCTAAACTCATTCCCTCCAGTACACCTCTTTTAAGTGTGTACCTTTATCTCCAAGTGGGTGTGGCTTGAGCCTTTAAAAAATGAAGTTATCACCTTACAGTTCTAACAAATACTCATTGACAGAGGTCAAATATCAATACAATTGTGTTTGACATCATGTATGTTTCAAGAGAAAATATTCTGATACCTTATTTGGAGCATGTTTTTCAAATTATTAATGCAAATATGAACAAGCAATATTTGTCACCTGGGGGTGCAGTAAGAAGTAACTGCAGAAATGCCTGGAGGTGCACTCGGCTGTAATGAGTAAACAAATCCATTCGAAAGATCAAGTTACTGATGGCCACGGTTCAGTCCATTCTTCCATTTTAGGAAAAGGACAATTGGATGTGCTTGATAGATCTTCAGGATGCGTACTATCATTTAAAGATGAACAGGTGATGCAGAAGGAATAACCATAAACTACAACAAGTCTCCTCTAGAACCAAGTCAAAGCCTAGAGTTCATAGGAGCATTGCTCGACATAAAATCAATTATAGCCTCACTTCCCCTCTCCAGAGTTCAGACAATAAGATCACAAGTGAAAAAGATAGTTTGCAGTACCAGAATCTCAGCCTGCTTGGTCCTTTGAGCCTTGGGATCAAGTGGCAGCAATAACATTACTACCCTTAGCAAGATTTTATATGAGAATTCTTCAATGGATGCTGGCCTCACAGTGGTTAATACTTAATTTTCCCTTATCTACTCCAATATGAATCACTAATATATGCAAGAGAGATCTACTCATTACCCTCTACCTAGCCTCCCACTACACTACCTTCATCACATAACACACCACCCCTCTCCTACACTCCTCACTATTACATACCATACCATACAAAACCAAATATCAATTTTCACATCTGTTCTAACCGCTGCACTAACTCTAACATATTACTCTTCCACTATAAATATGTTCATACCCCCCAACCCTGCTTTCTATCGACTAACAGAACTCAAACTCCAAGCTGACATATATCCTAACTCCGGACCTACACAGCTAATCCCACCACACCCAATAACACCCACAACACTTGCTAATACTACCCTCCACCTTCCTCTCCTAAAATATTCCAAATCAGACTTACTCATAACAAATTTTAACCTCAGAAGTATCACAAAAAATAGTAAATTTCATGCAGCCTTAGCTATCTACACTCCTGATATAGTAATTATTACTGCGGTATGGCTAAAACCCGACATTAAAGATGAGGAAATACTAGTGGTTCTAATGTTATTAGACACGATAGGCTGAACAAGCATGATGGGGGCATTGCCATCATGTATAAAAATTTCCTCAAAATTGAAAAATGAATTTGTACTCCCCCAGAAATATCAGAATCAGAAATTGTAACCACCCGATGTGAAGTAAATCCACATAAAACCATCATAATTATTGCCCCTTACCTACCACCAGGAAATAATCTACCTGCCATTGAAAGTCTCCTATCCTGGGCATTCTCTACTTTCAACCATGAAACTATAGTACTAGATTATTTCAACTTGAACTGGCTATCCTGTGATCTGACCTGCAATTTCATCACTCTATTGAATTTCACACAAACTATAAACTTCCCCACTAGAATCGATAAACACACTAAGAAAGAATCTGTTCTAGACTGGATACTAACTAATAAGCCCAACCTTGCCCACCATGCTGGGTGTCTCCTCGATTCTCTCAGTAATCCCTCCCCTACCTGTCTACTAGGGAAATGCATTCACTTCCCCTGTAATGTCATTTTCAAACATATATGCAACAAAAGAAACTTTTGCCCTACCATCTTAAATTTCCTACTTCAAAACTGTAACTGGTCACCTCTAAAACCACTCCACTAAGACCAAGCTGTGAAATATTTTAATGATACCTTCCTCAACATCCTTAATAATCTCACTTCAGCACGAAAAATATGCTCCAAAACTAAAAACCTACCTTGGATAACCAAAGATGCTAAATCTCTCATTAAACAAAGGGATAGAGCCTGGACTGCTTATCAAACCTCCAAAACCTCAGAAAACCACACCTCTTACAAACAACTAAGAAACCTAACTAGGAAGAAAATATTATCTAACAAAAAAAATCGTATTTTCTAGCCTGGCAGCAAAAACACATAAATAACCCACAAACATTTTGGAAAAACATTAACTACTTCCTCATCCCTGGCAAAACCTCTACCACTGCACCTCTACAACATATAGTACCAAATGCTTAGCATCAAAATTTAGCTTTCATTTCATCATAACTATCAGCTCATTTTTAAACGTAAACCAATCTATCCAACCACTTACACTTCCTACCTCCACTAACTCTAAACCCAACTACTTCTCTTTTAAACACATGCAAACCTCTTATATAAAAAACTCCTATCAAAACTATAACCTACCTGTCTAGCAGCTGACCAACTCCCTAGTGACTTCTTAAAAACTGCTGCAAACTTCATCACCTATCCCATATCTATCCTAATCAATCGATACATCGCAGATCAATATGTCACCATACTCTGGAAAATATCATATATCATCCCCCTCCACAAGCCTGGCCCATCTAAAGATCTCTGTAATTATTGGCCCATTGCCATTCTCTCACCCCTAGCCAAAATCTTAGAGATTGGCACAGTGGTGCAGTGGTAGTGTTTTTACAGGAAGAGGTTCTCTGGTTCCATTCTTGGCTGGAGTGCCTTCTGTGCGGAGTCGGCATGTCCTCCCTGCATTCATGTGGGTTTCCTCTGGGTACTCCGGTTTCCTCTCACATTACAAAGACATGTGTCTGGAGCATTTCTCCCCAAGTCTTTGCTGAAAATTGTCTTTGTTCCAAGTCGGACTTTCTCAGTAAATAAATGTTAAATAAATAAATAAATAGAGTAAAATGCATCCATAAGCAGCTCCTAGACAGCTTCACTACAAATAATCTCTTATATAATTCACAGCACGGCTTCCATCCAATACACAGTACATCCACAGCCCTCATAACTTACTACATCAACCTCCTCAAAACAATGGACAACTAGCCTCTACTATATTTCTTGATATGTACAAAGCTTTTGATACGGTATCTCACCAACTACTACTCAACACTCTAGCCTCCTTCATCTTCAACTCTACAGCTCTCAACTGGTTCTTTAGCTACCTTACTAATCGACAACAGGCAATTAAATGGGATACTAAATTCTCCACACTCCTCCCAGTCTCTGTTGGGGTTCCTCAGAGTTCCATCCTTTGCCCTCTCCTTTTTATTATATTCACAAATAGTCTAAACACTGCCACTAAATCTGCTTCTATCATTCAATATGCTGATGATGCTGCTCTCATTTGCTCTGCTCCTACACCCCAAGAACTCTAAGATAAACTGCAGAAATCATTTCTAGAAATTGAAAATTGCCTAAACGAACTTTAACTCATCCTAAACCCAAACAAAATTAATGATCTTCTCCAACAGAAAATACAAAGCAAACCCACCTCCTCTCTCCATCTACTCCACTAATGGCACTATAATAGAACCAGTTAACAAAAGAAAACTACTAGGTGTTACAACAGACAACAACCTAATATTTGATAAACACATATCACTCACAAGTAAAAAAGTTCACATCAAACTTGGTGCACTATATATGGCCAAACCTTACCTTACTCAAAATGCCAGACTAGCCACAGCCAGATCCCACCTCCTATCTACTGTTCTCTATTGTTCTCAAATTTTGACTAATCTGCGCAAGTCTGATTTACATCTACTGGATTTCTGCTATAATAAAATAGCAACATTTCCTGCTAATATACCCAGCAGGACCCATCATTGCCTTGCTCTTCAAAAACTACACTGGCTTGAATTTCCCAGTCTGTTATCACTCAATCAGCTCACCATTGCCCACTCCATTATCCACAAACCTGAAAACTGCCATGCACTCTCCAACCTAGTGCAACTAAATGCCAACCTAGGGCCCTTAGATCATGTGATAACCTTATAGTTAATGTAACTAAGTCCCATAATCACTTTGGTAACTCTCTCTTCCCCTTTAAAGTATCCAAACAGTGGAATCTAATACCCCAGAATATCCTAAAAAACGCAGACAATCATAGCTTCAAACAACCTTACTCAACAGTGGCTATGCTCCTGTAATACTCCTGGCTAGTTACTCATGCCATCAATCAAATGTTTCTTTTCTGCTATCTTGCTCCTTGTCTTACTTCTATCAAATGATAATATCACAATGGTTTATTTTAGTTATGTATCCAATGAGTTTCATATTACTGTCTGTAATAAGGCTTAGGAAATGTACTGTTTTCTGTTTTACATTCTCTTTTTATAAATTATGATTGTAGGCAACTGTTATACTTTTTGTATATTCTTTGTAAATCTTTGTAAAAATGTTTGCAATCTTTTTTGTACTATTGTTCTGGAGCTTTTCTCCCTGGGTTTCCCCTGAAAACAGGCTACTTGCCCAGCCGGACACCACCCGCTTAACAAATGTAAAATAAATAAATAAAAATAAATAAATAATGTGGTGGATTCAGTCAAAACAAGTTCTACAAGGCTGTTTATTCGTCCCGTCTCAGCCCAAGACAATTATGACCAAGGATGCTTCCCAGCTGGGGTGGGTTTACCGGGGAAAGACAGCCCAAGGCACATTGTTCCCCGTAGAGGCCAATTTGCATATCAATGTCCTAGAGTTGACAGCAGTGCTTTTAGCACTGCAGACCTTTCAGAATGTTTTCCCTTCAGGAATGATTGCAATTCAAACAGACAGCATGTCAGTGGTTTGGTACATCAGCAAACAAGGAGGAACCAGATATTACCCCCTGTGTCGAGAAGCCCTCAGGCTTTGACAATGGGTGATCTCTTCCATCCACTTTCTTATAGCAATGCACATTTTGGAGAAGTCCAGTGTTTTAGCAGACAAACTGACCAGGTACATCCTACTACCTCATCCGTGGTCCCTCAACAAGAATTTGGTGGAATTGATTTTCGGAAAGTGGGGCCAGCCTTATTGCAATGGCTTTACATCTCCCCTGAACAACAAATGCATCAGCTACTTTAATCAGTGAGGGATGCTCTTCTCCACAATTGACCCCTGGTCTGCTTTATGCTTATATCCCAATTCCTTTGATCCCAAAGTTCCTACAGAGAGCTGCCAGGTTGAAGAGCAAAGTTATCTTCATTGCACCTTATTGGCTTCTACAGATTTTGTTCCCCTTCCTGTGGCCTCATTTAATTAATTAACTCTGGTTTCTGGACCCATTCCCAGATTTGCTGTCTCACCCAACAGGCATGATACACCCGGACCTTCCCAGTCTCAAGCTGACAGCTTGGTTTCTCCATTTCCAGTAATAGTCAGACAACCTATGCTCTCATCACCTGTCAACCAAATTTTGTTATCTTCCCTTAAACCAGCTACAAAGAAAATGTTGCTAGTAAATGGAAAAGATTTGTACACTGGGCACTTCAAAATCATGTGGAACCCTTTTCTGCCATAATTCATAACTTTCTTGGATTCTTGATGCTACTTTTTAATCAAGGAGCCAGTTCTACAACAGTTAAAGTTCAGTTGGCAGCACTTTTTAATTTTCATGTTGGATTGATGGCTCCTCACTTGCTTCTCATAAACTTTGTCAAATCTTTTTATGAGGCACATTTCCAGAACTCCATTTAAAGATCCTACTCCTCTATGGGATCTAAATCTGGTACTGCATCCATCTACCCTTTGAAGCTGAACATGATTATGATCTTAAATTTCTTTCTTGGAAACTTTGTTTTTGTTGGCCATTACTTCTGTCAGATGAATTTCTGAAATTCAAGCCTTATCTGTTAAGCTCCTGTATCTAATTTTTAATAAAGATAGTCACATTATGAACTAATGGATCTTTTTTACCCAAAGTATCAGAGTCTAATGTTATCCAGTCCATCAGTTTACCAATTTTCTTTCCAAGTTATTCAAACAAGAGCAAATATGTATTGCATTTACTGGAGTTTCATAGGCATCTGCATTTCTGTTTACATATAACAAAGGACATCAGAAGTACAGATCAGTTATTTGTTCATTTGCTGATGTGAAACTGGGTAAACCATTGTCCAAAGTCACTCTAGCCAGATGACTTAGTGGCTGCATTTCTTTTGTTTACAATAAACTGGATATTCCTTTACCAAAGCAAATGCTTGCTCATTCAACCAGGTCCATAGCAACTTCCTTGGTTTTTCATTTACGAGCTTCCATGGATGAAATATGTAGAGTACCAACTTGGGCTTCCCCCATACCTTTATCAGTCATTACAAATTGGATTTGGTATCCAGAGGTAGAGCATCATTTAGCTCAATGGTGTTTAGGAATATCCTTAGTTGAGTCCACCCTGAAATTTAGGTAGCAGGGGACTCTGTCCCACCAGTTGTGGAGAGAATGAAACTTGACAAAATCAGATAAAGAAGTTATGTACTCAGCATAATGCTCCATCTGTGTTGTCCATTTTCATTCTTCCACAACTCCCCACCCACCAACATCCATCCTTAGTTTTTCTGGAAGAGTGAGTGGATTTGAAAAAATTTGTATACTCCAAGCATTATAAAGCTTCAGATGTAGCCTTGTCTAGCCTTTTTTATGCTTATATTCATGTTTATTTGATAAGAATCATTTCTTTATACTACAGCCAGCAAATAAAATCTGAAGTAACTGGGGTTGGTGCATTCTGGTTAGGGGAGAAGCTCTAGAGTTCTATGTTGCCACAAGCTTTTGTAACGGGCAGGTCAGATCCACTGGTTCGGATCTGAACCCATTAGCTGAGGAACATTGAAAATGGACAACACAGATAGAACTTTATGCTGAGTAATAACTTCTTTTTACCTCTAATGAGAATAGGTGGTATCATGCCATAAATAATTTGAGGGGACCAATGCATGGATAAAGCATTTAGGAGTTTCCTCTTTCCATTACTAGTACAGGGGGCAGTCCTTTGGAAAATTTTCAGTTTCCCATCTATAGATTTAAGTTATGCATGAAAATGGACAGGGATGCACTTTGTTTTATTTGGATGGGGAGTTTACTCCACATCAGTGGTATCCTCTGAAAAATATACTTGTCCTTCCATACCATTCTATTGATGTTGGTGAAGAAGGTTACATCCCTAGACTGAGTATTTCTGATGCCATTTAACTTGCTAATGTGCAGTAAATCCATCAGTATTCAGTAAGAGGATGCCTTTTATGCCAAGCACAGGTCACATCTTAGCAGTCTGTAGGATACAGAATATAGTGACAGGGCTTTGAGTCAGTCTATGTAGGACATGTTGTTAAGGCCTTGTATCCTTTTTAGTAAGGTATCTCTGTGGGTGTTCCAGTTGTTGCATATGTCTGAACAGATACATGCCAAAGGGAGCATTATATTCAATGACTGGCCTAATGAAGGCTGAGTAAAGGGGAACAATGACATCCATCTAGACACAGTCCCTTTGTTTATAAGCTGTGCAATATAGAAGGACTTTTTTACAACAATAGACACATGTTGGTCAAAAGTTAGCATACTGTTCACATAAGTTCTTAAATCCCGAACTGGATCAACTCTTAACAGGAATATTGTCAATGTGGTAGTTCCCTGGGGTGAATGACTTCCCAGGGGATGCAATAATGCATTTTTTGGCATTTAGTTTCAGACCATAATTTTGACACCAGTTATTTATTTGAAACAAACCTTCTTGCAGGAAGGCAAATTCATTTGAGGATTCAATGACTGCTCCTAGCTTACAGTCATCAGCAAACTTATTCAGCCAGAGACCTTTGGTATCAGCTTTTACTTCAGAAAAGTAGATGCCAAACAGGATAGGTCCCAACACAGAACCCTGGGTATTAACATTATCTAAAATGATGATAATAGAAAATCTGACCAGCTTTCTGTATCAGGCTGTTTTGGTGTGCTAGTGCAAAAACAATTTTAAACTAGACATCTTGCAGCAAACCCTTTTACTGTCCCATGACAGATATGACTGTCAAGCATTAGTCACAGCTCATTCTACTGGGACAGTGGGTATTATAGCTATATTTTTCTGAGGTGGCCAGAAAGACCTCAACATTATTTTTTATTTGATTTATAGTTCAGTGGGCTGCCCAAACAGATTGTGAAGAAAGATCACTGAAATGTTACCAGTAGTCCTATAAGGTATCAATGTATTTATGTATGAGTAGATGACTGAAGTGTTCTTGTCTTCACAAAACTTTCCTTTCTTCCATCCTTCTTGTTTATTTCCCTTTTCCTAATATTTTTTATGGTTCAGCTTTAGTGCTGTGATCCTGTAATGTGGTGAAAGATGCTTTATAGTGAGAACATAGCACTGCTTAGAAATGATGGGCCAGTATAACAGTCTGGTAGATTCATATTTTGATGGAAAACATTTGCATAACAGGGAAACATGAGTATTGACTAAGAAAAGTGTTAGTTGTAACAATTTCTATTATGTTTGCCATATGCTTGCTATAATGACATAGTGATAAATTAACTTTCTGCTCAGAAATAATGGTTACTGCAGGAAAACACATTGTACAAGTTGTTTTAATGTGCTGTGTATCTTTATGTAAAGCCGTAGTAGAAACTCTAGCTGGCTACAGTGGTGAACCTCTCTGCTGACAACTGTAACATAAATGGTGCTCTTCGCCGATAAAATGTACCTTTTCTGTTTACCAGCAAGTTGGGGAGGCTTTAAAAACTAGCCTTATTTAATTTATTAAGTGAGTGCATCTAACCTTTGTATGTGCTGTCATGGTTTCCAAGTCTGGCCAGTAGCAGAGTGGAGGGTACACATGTATACATATATTAGACAATCCTGGTTCCTGTACAATACTTACCTGCGCATACATTGTTTAGAAAGTTTTCTCAGATAGTGTTTGGACGTTTTGTATGAAAACATATTAACAATAACAAACTAACACAAATAGGTGGATGAACTGTGGGTGAAGGGATGAGAATTTTCAGAGTTTATTAGAAAATAGTGAAAGAGTGTGTCTTTGGCTGCCAGTGGTTCTGTTCTTGGAGCTTCTATTATTTTTCAAGTTTTTCTACTACATCATTTTATTGATTTTAAATAAAAGACATATAGTAAATGTAAAAAAATAATGAACTAGAAGGTGAATGTACTCTTCATTAAATAACAATATGATGAGCTAATACATTCAGACATATCAACAACAGAAAAAATGTGCTTTTGTACTTGCTTAAGTGTACTTTCTCCAAGTTACCTTTAAAAAATCTGTCTATAAATATATGTTTATATGTCGCCTGTGGCTCAAACAACAAGTCTTTGTCACCCTAGATGATATACCGCCAAGAAGAGTAGTGAACTGTGATTCATTAAAGGTTAAAACATTGCTTCTTTAAGTTATGTTGTAATCAAGTTTGAAGTTGGATAACTGGCCTTGAGGTATACCTGTTTTTATTTGTTTTTTCATTTCAAGTAAAATGCTTTTGGGAGATATACATTTTGATAGTCAAGAAAAGGAATTATATAGTTTAGGAGGCCACATGTTCATTTTAGACTTTTAAGCTGATAAATATAGATTAGTGAAATTCATAGTTTATGGTGTCAACACATGCACACAGGCTAATATAAAACACAGTCTGATCTGTTTAGTGATACTGATAGTGATTTAATAAGGTTATGCTTTGGAAAATGTAGTACAAAAGTCATTCTTCTCTTACGCCAGTTTACTGGCTTTGAAGAGGTTGGAATAGTTATTGAATGGTATGTGGACTTTAATCATGACTCTTTCATTGTTACAATACCTACTTTGCTTTTTGTTAGCTATTATTCCTGGACTAGTTAGAAATCCTGTCTACACTGGCAGTAGCAGGTTTTTAACTCCTACTTACAAACCACATAGCAACACCAGGACGAATATCACGAAAAAAAAAAAAAAACAGCCCAGGAGTTCAAGATCACCACTAGTTGTTTTATTTAAAAGACAAATAAACAGCAGTAAAATCCAGTGTAACACAACAGCCGATAGATAAGCACTTTTGTCCCACTAAAAACGATCTGGAACTTCATCAGATGACATCACTACATTGAATAAACATGTTAAAGTACTTCCTTGTCCAATCATATTCTACACCTTAAAATAGACCAATAGAAGCATACTAATACACCTTACTGCTCAGAAACTGAGAGTGTAGATAATGATAGCTTGAAGTGGATAAAGTGAGGCACAGGAGAACTAGATGAGAAAGGAGTAGATTGTTAGAAGGGATACATATGCCTCCAGACAGAATTACAATGCAAGGAGAATAGATTGGAACTTCCTTTAGGTTGCCTGGTAATGCAGGGTAGAAGTGAACTAGGAAGGTGATAGAGAAAGAACGTAGGCCAAGAGCGGAGGATTGTCTCTTTTATTCAGGTCTAATAAAGTGAGTAAGTAAGGGTGGGGGGAGAGGAAGCAAGGGAATATTGATAAAGGGATGTAAGTATAGAAGAAGGGGACTGGAGTGAAGATGATATCAGAAGGGGAGAGTCTGGTTGTGGCAGAAATGGGACAGAGTAGTAATGGGGAAGTAGAGAGATATGCTAGGGAAAATGAAAGATGAGAAAGGGTACATTTTCAGAGGAGGTTTAGAGGATGGTGGCTATTGGGCTGGTAGGGCTATACAATGGAGGTCTTTCCACAGATGGAACAAAACACTGGTTGGAGTTTGAAAGGAAAGGTAATGGCAAGGTGATAAATGCTAGGGATGTGGATAAAGAGGCGATCACCTGCATATCTGGGTAGTGCAGAGGCTGTGGCTCATTTCACTGGTGAATTAGAGAAGAAGGTATAGAAACAGCTGAGATGATATGGGATTCTGTTTGTGCAGAATCAAAGCAGAAGGATGTAGATGAGTGAATAGAGACTGAGAGGGAAAGAAAAAAACTTAACTATAGGAGGTGGAATAAAAGAGGAGTATATAACATAGGTGGAAAGGGGAAGGGATAAAGCCATGAAGGAGGATGAATGAAGATTTGGCTAGAGAAGTGGAGGATAGATGTAGAAGGTGTGACTTCATAATGTCAGGACATGATTATAGTGATAGATAAGGAAAGTGGAACTTGAAATAAAAGAACAATTGTTAGGAAGTTCTGAGGTCCAGAATGAGATCAGGTTTATAAAAATATGTTATTAGAGGAGAGTAAGTTATTAGTAAAATGATTAATAAGATCAGTACTGTGAAACTGAAAATGGTGATGATGATGGTGGAGATGACGATGTTGATCTAAAGAAGATATGGAAGGTGATGTTATATATGTATGGTATAATTGTTTAAAGCAAAAGTTAAACAAACAAAAAGCATTACTGAAATAGATGGAATTGTGGTGAATCTAGCTTGAAGGAGCTGTCCTGAAGTGCAAGGCTCCACAATCCTGCTGATTTTAAGGGATAGCAGCATAGATAGGAATACAAACCCATGTGACACTTTTAATGAACACAAAATATCCAAAACCAGTTGCTGTGGTTAAAAATTCTTATTTAAAACTGTATTAAAAAGCCCTTAACACATTGGTAAGCATTGTACTTAAGGTAGTCTCATGGTTAATAGACAGCTGTTTAGGGACATTTAAAAAACTATACAATGCATGTAAATATAAAATATTCTAGTTCAGTTTACTGTGTAACCCTTGTGGTGTTAAGATATTTACTTCTATAGACATAGTCATCTTATACCCCCGTCCCTGGTTAGCATTTACGTATGTTTCACTTTAAGAAAAGTCAGAGTCTCTCTCACCTGCACCTCCAGTCCAGAAAGTAAATACTGCTAGTCATGTTATATGCTGTGGACTCTGGTGTGTAATCTAGCAGAAAAAAACTGCACTGTGATTTTGAGCCTAATAAAGTGACACTAATAAACAGTGAATATATTTTTGAATTAGTGATTAAAACTTGAATAGATTGTTTCTAAAAGACTGTGGTTGCATTAAAATACATCTGGATGTAGGACAAAATGTTGTATATATATTTTTCTCAATAGCAAATTCCAAAAAAGTGGGTTACAGATTGGTCTGTACCATACAAGTCTGTCTAGATCAAGATGTCGTTGCTTTAAAGCATCAGTAAGACTAGAGAACATCAGTATTTTCTATGAAAAACCCAATAATTATGTACAGAATGTAGCTATGCAGCATTTGTGATTTTGGTCTGCACTATAGAGGGCTGTGTCGCTATTTTATTGCTTACATAAACAGATGCTTCCTTAAGTTAAATTCAGACTATAGGACTGGAATTCTACTGATGAAATGAAATGGGCCTTATTTTATAGTAAGGCATTATGTTTTATGGATCCTTTCAAACCTTTCAGTGAAACATGAAACAAACTATTACATTGCTTTTGCCCCAGCATACTTTTCTTCTAGAGTTAGTTTGGGTTGTTCCATCTTTATCCTATCCTCTTATGTCCTAGATTTGAACAAGTCTTTAAAGTAATAAAGTGTTCTCATTTAAAAACTGACAATCTCTGCATACTGATGATATCGCACTGCATATACCTACCTTTATTTAAAAATATATGTATTCATATATAGCCAATGCAACTGTTATTTTAGTCAAAATTGTTTGCAAGTGATGTTTCTGATATCAATGATCTCTGAATAATAGAAATGTTGCTCATGAATGAAACTGACTGTAAATTATGAAACCGTGCAAATGAGGCCTATGATGACTGTGTAATGGAGCTTTACTCCCTGCTGAAAAGGGGCACTTTCCTGGAAAACAAATGGCAATGCATAAAAACCAACTCACAGCTATCAGACATGTCAGTTCTTTATTATAATCTACTTATATATATTTTTCTTATGTCATTGCATTAGGTAATGTTTATAATGAGCTGATATGAGAAGTTTGTGTGGCTTGGGATATTTTTTCTTCATCTCTTTCTTACTTGTCTACCTGCCCAACTATTACAGATACAGAAAGGCGAGAGCAAGAGTGAAAAAGTGGTCAGATGCATTCAGCATCAAAGTTTTACTGTTACACTAACTGTTAGACAAGTCTGAACTATCAAGGGACAATTGGACCTTTAAAAAGGCAGTACTTGACTGATACTATAGGTTGGTTACTTCAGTAGTTAGATACAGCTAACTTGAAAAAGGTCATGTTCTAATAAACTGATTGGTTTGGGAAAAAAACATTGATGCCATAGACTGTAATGGTTTTGTGGCCATTTTTTTCTGATCAGGAAGAGTCAAACGAATATTCATTGTAACGTGACATTAATAGTGTGACGGTTGACTGAACTGGGGGCACAGTCCCTGCAAGAAAGTTTCAAAGAGTTGTTCATCTTGCTAGCAAGACATTTTCTTTTAGCATTTATTTTGAAATGATGATACTTCTGCAAGTGTGACTCAGGGTACAGTGGTTAGCATTCCCATTCCAGAGCTCTAACATCTCTTTGTTTTTAGGTACAGTTTCTGGCTAGGGTGCCTTTTGTGAAAAGTTTACATGCCTTTCCTGTATCCATGTGTATCTTCTTTGGGCAGTAAAGTTTCTTTTCACATATCAAAGACTTACAGCTAGGTTAATTGACAGGTCTCAAAATTGCCTGTAGGTATGAGAGGGAGTATAGCCTCTGTCATGTACTAAGCTTGCATTTTATCTGGGACTGTTTAAGCCTTAAGCCTATTGCATAATGTATGACATTTCAGCTACCCTATAATACTCAGTAGGAGAGCCAGGGAATGAATGAGTGTTTCTACATGCTTTGCTTTAATGTTCTAAATCTCAGTTTATTTATTTATTTTTTTGATGTGTGTTGTTGTGTCTCTTGCATTCAGAAAGAAACACGACTCATTCAGGAAAGTATAATAAAGTGGGACTTGGAGGAATTATAGCAGATTTCATCATATGCATTGTACTGCTCATTTTAAGATTTTTAGTCCTACTGTAATAATTTCTAGGAAAAAAAAACAGGCATTCACAGCTTTACCTTCACAGGGATAGTGTAGATTAGAATGGCAAATCAAGGATGTAATGAGCAGCATCAGCAATGATTGGACTGATGCTGCCACTGCTTTGTCTGCGTAACACTGATGATTGCAGCATTTTATTCGCACTGGCAGCCACTGGAGCTGACAGTGTTCAAGCAATATCAGAGTAACCCAAGAGATTTAAAAGGTAATGATATTGTTTGTACTATATCCTGGGTACACTGCTAAACTGTCATCACTGTCCAGGAATAATAATGTATAATCCAGGAAAATAAGCAGCGAGCACCATGTCTGCATGTTTTAAACAAACAAAAGTAATGAATTTCTTAAAATAAGTTCAGTTTTAAAATGGATCCTCGTAACATAACAGGGATATGGATGCAATGTCTTACACTTATAAAGTAGATACACTAACAACCAATACATTTTTGACTGGTGTATGTTACCTTTTTGAACTGCATACCCCATTTGAGTCAGCTGTGTGCAAAGAATCAGGGCATAGACATTGACCTTTTCCAACTATAATTTCTTTCATCAGTATGAAAACTATGGTTCTGCTTTATCATTCTAAAATGTCAGAAACTGTTAGCCATATAGGCATATCGTTGCTAAGAAAGAAGATGCATTTCTCTGAGAGTATGTAGTTCAGGTTTCCATATTAACAAACCATCTTAAGAGGAAATTATGTTTCTTAATTATAATATGAAGATCTTCATTCGAGCCAGTAAATGATGTTCATTTATCACAGCACACAAGATTCATGTTTTGTTCAAATGGAGACAATCTGTGGTTGAGTCACAGAGACATTTAGCCACCAGCACTAAAAATATTACCTTTTTATAAGATAGACAAACAAAAGTATGCTCTTTAGAGACAATTTAAAACTCAGTAATGGCCTGTTAGCAGATCCAAGGATTTTATCAAGGTAGCAACAGCTTTCCCTCATTACGTTTTTCCATAATTACCGCAGACCATTGCAGTTCTGTCTAATGCATACAAATTCCATTTTGTTAGTCTTCTGTGAAATAATCATTGCTGTTCTCTACACAAAGGTCAGCTGAGTTTCTTTATGTGAACCATAACTGCTGAATGAAATGTTTTGCATAATCGGTTATAGTTAACACTTTCATTGAATATTATTAGTATGACAATATGCTGAAATTAAATGTCTGTCAAAATGTGTAATGCAAAATGTGATAACCAGTATAAATGAAGGTATAGACTATAACCTTGTGGACATTAATGTACGCATAATTAATTTAAAGCTATATATCCTTCTTAAATGCAGAATGCTTAAAGAACTGGAAATAATGTTAACACACATCGTAATTTATTTCTGATGCATAGCTGTAATAGATATAGTTTGCTTAATACATTTTAGAGAACATAGCTAACCTGAATTAACCAAATGACTTGCTGAGAAATGGGCAAAGAATTACCTTTGTAATAAAACATATTATTACTTTTTAGTTCACATTAACTGTACAGAACAATAGTTTCCATGGCAGGAGGACTACATCTTTCTAAACTACCTGAAATTGAAGTAAATTGCAGTTGTCCCCTTATCCAGTTTTCTTCTTCAAAATATAATGTATTAAGCATTCTGCATTTAAGAAGGATATATAGCTTTAAATTAATTATGCATACATTAACGTCCACAAGGTTATAGTCTATACCTTCATTTATACTATTGATAAAACCCCTGAAGATGTTTCTGACAGTTTTAACCGATTCTTTACTGAGACAATTCAAGCCCTAGCTAGCCAACTACCTCCTGGCTCCCCTGGTCCTGAAAGTGCCACCCCTAGAAACCTACCCGTATTCAGCTTCCAACCAGTCGCCACTTCACTTATCCGTACCTCGATCAAAAAATTAAAACCCACTACACTTTCTGCTAATCAACTCCCTGCCGAGTACCTACAAAAATCAGCTGATGCTATTGCTTACCCCGTCTCAATACTAATCAATCGAACCATAGTAGAAGCTAAAATTCTCACCATCTGGAAAATATGCTATGTAATCCCACTTCACAAAGGAGGCAGCTCTACTGAATTCTCCAATTATAGGCCAATAGCTATACTCTCTCCACTTGCAAAGATTATGTTAAAATGTATTCAGAGACAACTCATGCACCACCTAATCCAGAATCACCTTATGGCAGACACTTAACATGGCTTCCATCCTCATCACAGCACTACTTCAACCCTCGTAGCCTTTACCAACACCATAAACCATAATCGCAACAATAATTATATATCCTCAGCCCTCTTCTTGGATCTTTCCAAGGCATTCGATATGGTTGATCACCAACTTTTAATCCACACCCTGCAAACATTCTGTCTAGATACTAGAGCCCTTCAATGGTTTCAATCCTACCTGAATGGTCAACAGCAGGCTGTCCTCTGGCAGAACAAACTCTCTAATCTTCTATCTGACACCCTTGGAGTACCACAAGGCTCTATACTAGGGTCCTTGCTGTTCTCCATCTTCATTAACACCCTTTATACTGTCATCCCAAAAGTCAGCTGTATCCAATATGCTGATGACTCTACTCTGATTTGCTTGGCCACATCTCCAATAGAGTTATGGTCAGATACCCAGACCACCTTTAATACAATAGAAAACTGGCTTTCTGAACGTCGTCTGATCCTAAATCCCCAAAAAACTAAAATGCTGTTATTTTCACCAACATGTAGGTCTACCGCTTTCACCTTTACCATAAATTCAAATGATGGCACAATAATCTCCCCTGACCCCTCTACAAAACTATTAGGTGTCATCATAGATAATAATCTAAAATTTGACCTACATGTTAACCAAACTATCAAAACCATCAATAAAAAACAAGGGTCACTTTACAGAATAAAAGCCTTCCTAACCCCTCCAGCTAAAATTGCCATACCTCACTCTCACCTTCTTTCAACCCTACTGTATGCATCCCCTCTACTCTCGAATTTAAACAAGACTGTCCTTAGCAAACTCTCAATTTGCTACAGCCACATTGCCAGATTTGCCACTGGGCTGCCTTTTAGGACACATCATTGCATCAATCTAAATCAGATTGGGTGGCTTGAACTACCCAGCCTAATGCAGTATAACCACTGATTATGGCCTATAAAATCCTCTATAATCTGGACAATACTCCTCCACTTAAAAATATTATCACCCCCTATAACAATCCTACACCGCTTCGATCCTCTAACAAACTGCTAATTCAGACTAGCAAAATTAATAACACAGTTGGTGACTCTCTCTTTGCAAACTCTATAAGTAGACCCTGGAACTCTCTTCCAGCTGATATTACCTTAGGTCAATTTAAAACTAGACTCAAACAACATGTGGCACTTAACTGACTATGTCAATGTATCAAGCCTGGCTAACTCTCTAGAATGTGTAAGAATCTGTTAACCAGTTTACTGTGTAATTTAATTTAATCCTGATTTACGCTCGGGATTAACTCTAACCTGTGGACCTTGTTTAACTTGCTTACTTATGTAATCACTGTAAATATTCTTTTTGTAATATGTAATGCTGGTATTATGTAATGCTGTATCTGCTTACCCTTGGAGCTTTTCTCCCTCCGCTGAAAATGGACATGCATCCAATCAAACTATCCCGGTCAACAAATGTAAAATAAAAAAATAAATAAAAAAGTTAGTTAAGATGAGCATTATTATCTTCAGGACATCATTCATGTAATTGTATAAGTAGTCTAGTCTGACATTTTCTTGTATTTTCAATACACTGTTGGTATAATGAAAAAACTTTTCAAACTCCTAAACTTGTGACCTTTGTTCAAGCTAATTCTGCTGGTATGTGCTGAATTTTCTGAATTGTACCATTCTAAATCATTAGATGCAACACAAAGAGGTCTTTTGATGAAATGCTGAAATCATAATCATGCTGCTGAATGTAACACTGTTAGTAGTAAATTAAAAATGGGAACATGTTAAAAGTAATGTTAAATACAAATGTGTTAAACACAAAGTAAAATGCAGATGCAGCTCTAATGTTTTCTTGTTATATCTGCATCTTAAATGGTTTTAGACCATATTTTACCCATGTCTAACACAGTTGCTTGGTTTAGCCAGTCAGCATTAACAGTAATGTATAATCTGGCACTTTGCATTCCCAGCATTGATGGAGTGAGTGAATGAATGGCAAATATCTATGAAGTGTGGCACTCAGTTATGAGATACCTTTGCTACTACCACTGCAAAAAAATACATTTACCTAACTTTGGAGAAAGAAAGAAATATTTGATCTTTACTTAGTACTACATTTAATTGGCTTTAATTTTACTCAGCAGCATGTCTAGTTCATTTTAAAAGAGAACCTCTAGAAAAGACTGAGTATGTAGACTAGTGAAACTTGGAGCATGGATCAACAAACCACATTAATTGAAGCATGCTTCACCAAAAATTACTTTTAGTTGGCTTATTCTTTCATAAAGTCACAATCTGATTTGGCAGGAACATCGATTTGGATGGCAGATAAGAACTTTGTTTACCTAATCATCCCATCATGTATTCAATAAATTGCAGGTCCCATACACAAATAAACTCACTCCCAGTCTTCACAAAGCTGTCCTTATGCTTGACCCATATATTCTTGAATTTTCTCACTTTTTACACTACTTGTCTTTCAGAAGGCTATGCCAGTCATTTGCCACACTGTTTGCAGAGCAATATTCTATAAAAATTCCCTTGAACTTGTAATCTTTTAAATTCAGGCTCTGCTTTTTATTTTGATTAGTTTATTTTTTAAAGAAGAAGGTACCCTCTTGTGTGATCTGGATTCTCTTTGTTTATTGAAACATTTCTGTCATACCCACAATCATCTGTTTTTTTCTAAGATCTATATATGCTAATGTCTTTTAGGCTTACTTTATGGGGTGTCTGATGCTGAGCATGTTTTGTTGCATTGCCCTTATTAGAACTGCCTCGGTCCTATCTTTGCAGCTGTGGGCTACTCCAGATGGGATCATACCAACTTTCTGCACTGCAGAATGTCAACATTTACCTTTAACAGGGGTCATTGCTTTCTGCTTATTGTAATATTTTTTCCAAATATCTTTATTACTTTCTCAATCTCCCTCTCTACATGCCTACTTTACAGTAACCCAAATGCATTCCTTCAAGTTCTTTTCCTCTATTGTTGTTGCTATTAGCCACTACCCTAATTGTGTAATGTGGGCTCAGTAAGAACAGCTTTGAGCAAAACTGGCTGCATATACATTATTTTTGTACATTTTAATTGTTATGCAGACTCATAAAATTTTAGGATGGCATATAAATTTTTTCATAGTTTCCACCTCAGATTATTACATTAAATGCCCCAATAGTATTTAGAAACCATAACGCCTTGTTAATGCAAGGCAAGTAAGAATTCCCAGGAGTGATGGACTATATCAGTATAAATGGAAGGTTACCAGTTTTGCTGTCACTAAGCACTTTTCTAAAACTTTTGCATCCCATCCCATTCAGATATCAGCAAATAAGCATACACTGGTATGGTATTTGAAGAGGCTCTTTTAAGTTTGTAGTCTGTTCATAAAATGTAAGAGAGGGTGCTACAAAACCTACTGTCTTTATGTGCAGAGCATTTTCTAGAATAGTTAATTTATGTTATCAGGCCATTAACAAGAAAATACGAGTGCTGCATAAATATCAGTTGAACCATAGAAAGTTCAGTATAATAGTTTAGAAATGTGGTTATCAGTGGATTGATCTATTTGCTTTTAAGGATAGTTATCAACTGTCAAAAATGTTAGCACTGAAGGCAGACCAACTCAATCTTCTAGTCCCACTTTGGACTAACACATGTTACTTTTACTTCAAACAATTTCATAACTTCCTTTATTATTGCCAATATGTTCAAAGGTACAGTCACTAGAGTAAGGCAGGATATTGTATTCTACACTGGCATCTTTCAAACTATGTTTTGATTATTTCATCTCGATCCCTAAAGAAGACTCATTTTAACAGAATATGTTATATTATAATAATACAATTGGGAGTGGTCAATTTGATGCCCTATTTTAGAAAGTATTATAGATTTCCTTATAGCAGTACAAATGTGAATACTGAAATAATTAAACTACTTTACTTTGCATAACAGAATGTTATATTATTTATATGCATTAGATCTGGCTTGCACTTCTGTAAAGATACATGATGCAGCACTATCAACCAGTTTGCATTATCCATTCTCCTGAACTTTTGAGATTGATATCAAACACTTCCCAAAACACATCTTTTATTTAACATCATTTAAGGGAATTTTGCCTCCCAAGTGGAATCAGAATTTTATACAGGAAACACCTATGTGAGTGCTGTATAAACATTTGAACCATAGAAGGTTCAGTGTCTAATGCAGAAATATGGTTATCTGTGGATTAATCCATATGCTTTTAAAGACAGTTCTTTTGTACCTGCATTTTCTGCGAAAATTAAATATGCTGCTCAGAAAATATTGTTTTTGGTTGCAGATTCATCTGAAAGGATTTTAGAAATGCAAGTTTACTTTTAAATCATACCTCTCAACTGTCCCCAATTTTGCAGATCATCCCTTTTTTGCCTCATATTTTTGCCTTGTCCCTTCCAAAAAATGTTGATTTTCTGGTAAATGAGTAAGGATTGCAATAATGTCAGGCATTTTTGTTTTTCAGAAAATGAAAATTGATGCAAAACGTATTGTCTTGTTAATGTTTTATGTGAAATGGTATAATGTTTAAACATTGTTATGAGTGGGGTCCTTTCTCTCTCTTCAGTATTTTGGTTTTCTCCAGAATTCTTGAACAAAGAAGTTGAGAGGTACGACCTTAATGTACCCAATATCATATATGTAATTTTCCGCCATGGCATTTTTGCGTTGTGCTATTTATTTATTTATTTTTGTTGAAAATAAATAGTTTCAATGGGCTCATTTGTAATTACTGGTCTATTGAACAGTGAGGTATATTTAGAAGCCTAACCATACATTCTTAGGATGTGTTTAGCCCTTATGTTTTAAGGATGGATAACACAAAGCAGAAAATTTATGTTTCCCCTATTCGTGATGGACAAGGGTGCTAAACCAGGGCTAAATATGCAGTTGCCCATCCATCCATTCATCCAGACTGCATTTGAATATTGTAAGAGAAGCACTTTGCTTTATGTGGAGAAGAAGACCATGCCAAACAAGTGGTATTCTCTATGATACATATCTGTCCTTCTACCTTGTTGCAAAAGAGGCTTAGATCCATGAGTGTGTAATTTCGCCCACTTTAGACGTGTGAATATGCAGTAGGTCTGATGGCATAGGGTTTGTTGAGGCTCTGTACACAAGGCAACAATCATTCCTCAGTCACTTGTATGACAAAGAGAAGAGGGATAAAACTTTGAGATGGTCTACATATTTTTTTATGATTTAAGATCTTGATTTATTTTTAGTAAGAAAGTGTGGGTGCTCCAGTTGCAACAAATGTTTAGGCAGGTACATACAGAATGGACCATTGCACTCAGTGATCATCTTGATTATTGTAGAATACAGTAAAATGATCACATCCCTGGACCTGATAAGTTGCGCAATGAAAAAGTACTTTCTTACAATAGTGTACGTGCAATGATGATCGAAGGACAATTTGTTGCCTACACAGATTCCTAGATCCCTAACTACTTGATCAGTTTTTTAGGAGTGTGTTATTAATGTTATTGTTACAAGGCATTCCTTGCTTATCAGATGATACTGTTATACATTGTTGGTATTCAGTTTTAGCCCATGTTTTCTTCACCAGTTGTTGGCTTGGCAAAGGCTCCCTTGGAAGATCTTGATGTCCTCCGGGAAGTTTTTGATATCACCATGTTTACAGTCATCTGCAAAACTGGACAACCATTAATCCTTGACAGCAGCTTTGACTTCCAAGAAGTAAATGCCAAAGAGTAGAGGCTCAAGGAGTGAACTCTTGGATATACCACAGGTAAAAAGTCTTTTGGAGGAGGTAGAGCAGCCCATCCTAATTTTCTGGATTCTGTCCATTGAGTTACATAGGGAGTAACATTTTGCTGAGATAGTTTTTTATGATACGTGTATGTGGGATGGTGTTGAATACCTTTGCATGGTCTAGATTTGAATGTTTGCCATATGGCCTTACCCATTGCTTAAATAACCTTCTAGAAAAAGTCAACCAGGGTAAGTAGGCAGGATCTGCCCTTAACAAATCCAAACGGGCTGGATTCAGAGTGTGTAGGTTACTATGTCCTTATTTATTAACTCTATAATAATCCTTTCAATAGCCTTTCAGATTAGGTTGGTCAGACCTATGGGTCTATAATTTCTTGGGTCCTTTGATAATCAACTTTTGTGGAAGGGGTTGACAATTGTTGTACATTCATGCCTAAAAACATTTCAGGAAACATGTCTTGATCAGATTGTATGATTTTTATATTTTTCCATAAACAGGCAACAATTTCTTATTTAAATAAAACCAATGTTGTTAGAAGAACTAACCAGATGTTTGTGATCAATTGCTAATGTCAAACAAGGCCTTCTAGTTTTTAAACTTTATTACAGTTGTTAGGTAATTGTATTGCCTTAATATTACAAATCTGGCATGGTCCTAGAAGTAGAGTTAAAGCTATATTTTATATTAATTAATTAATTAATTAATGCATTCATTCATTCATTAAATCTCATATGGTGTGAATGACTTGAGACGTAACCCCCTGGAGTATATGAAGAGAGACATGACTGAGCTCTCAGAGTATGTGTCCCAGGCAGGTATGAACCAAACCCTAAGCAGCACCCTTCCTTCACCAAGAATGATGCCACAATACCAACACAAAATCAGTGACTTCAACAATTGGCATAATTTCAGATGTCCTTCCAAGGGGATCCAGTATCTGTCTGCCTGGGATGACATGGTTGACAGGTCTTGATGCTTTGCCAGAGATAGCCTCCACCTGTCATCCCTGGGATTCCGGATCCTGGCCAAGGCTCTTGCCTCCCCCATTGTGCCTTTTTTAGGCTATGTTTCAAAGACAAATCTTCCACCATAAAAGATCTGTCAAAAAGCAAATTGAAGGTCATGCTATGAGCCTTAACCTGAAAATGCACTCACTGGAGGCTCTCCTTGCACTAGAAGATACCGATGTCTGTCCGGTCATGGAAACTTTGTTCAGGGCTGTGGAGATCACCCGTGCCTTACCATGCTATACCTCATTCTACAATTTCTGACCCCAAAATGAGGTTGGAAAGACTAAGGGTGGTGGTGAGCCTATCTTCATTGAGGACAGGCACACCCCCAGACTGGTTTGCCAGTATGAAGCAGTGGAATTACTCCAGGTGCAACCGACAGTTGGTAAGACACCCATCCAAGTTGTAGCCATCTATAGACCCCCTCCATGACTCAGGACACCCACTCCTTCTACCTGGACCTGCCTGACTCTATCAATGTACCCTCTAACACCCTGATCCTTGGTGAATTCAACTAACCCACCATAGACTTGGTGAATTATTCCTGCAATGATGCACTCACGCATCAATTCCTTAATGTCATCAGTTCTAATGCACTAGACCAGCTTGTCTCATCCTGCACAAGAGGAGATAACATTCTGGACTTGGTTTCCACCAACATGGGTGACCACTGCACCACTCCAATAGTATGTTCTTCCCTGGTGAGATCAGATCATCAGTCTGTCTCATTCAAAGTCTGTATCTCACCCAAACCTCACCCCACCCCCAGCCATAACCAGGCTATAAAACTTCTGAAAAGCTGACTACAACCTCTTAAGGGAGAGTATCCATAGCTTCACACCACCACCTTCCTCAGAGGATGCAGACAATTATGCTGAACAGTATACCAATGCAGTATACAAGCACCTGTACAACTGCATGGGCTCAGCCATACCCAACAGAACTAAAACCTGCTCCTCAAGGAAACACAAACCTGTCTGGTAGACATCCTCTATCAACAGGCTTTACAACAAAGATAAGAAACTGTTGTCCATGGGTAAAAAGGAACAAATTCCAGATTGGAAAAACTCCTTCCTCAGCCTCAGCAACCAAATTAGATCACTAGTGAAAACCTTGAAAGCCAATTGTGAATTGAAACTAGCCTCTGAAACAAAGGGAAACCACAAAGCCTTCTTCAGTTATGTCAGGAACCTCCATGGCAAAGCCCAGGTTTGTTCCAAATTAGTACTTAATGGTACCACTTACACTGATCCTCTTGACATAGCCAACCTAATTAGTACTTAATGGTACCACTTACACTGATCCTGTTGACTTAGCCAAGCTGCAAGCTGATAGGTTCAATGCAAACTTTACCCCCTATCCCCCCAAAGGCCCACTCAAAATCCCCAATACTTGTCCCACACCAAACATCTCCATAGATCATGTTAAAGGCCCTATCCAAGGCAAAGAACACAGCTTCCATGAGACCTGATAGTATCCCAGGCTGTATTCTGCACCATCTCTAGCAAGAACTAGCTTCGCCATTGAGCACCCTATTTAACCACAGCCTAAGTACAGGCTTCATTCCAGCAAAGTGGAGAACTGCCATTATCATCTCCTTGCACAATGGTGGTGCCACTACTTACCTGGGAATCTATCTCCCCATGGAGTGTATTACAATGGATCTCATAAACAAGGACATAGGCAATCTCCAAGCCCTTGATTACACCCAGTTTGGATTCATCAAGGGCAAATCTTGCTTTTTTTCCCACTTTTCTGAGATTTAAAAAAGTTCAGTTACAGGCTTGCTGTTCTTGAACTGTTCGTAAGTTTCTGTGAGGCCATTTTTTGCTTGGGCTAAAGGGAAGTCTCTCTGTTGATCAGTGGCAGTGAAAAACATTGAGCAGCCTGCCTGCCCCTGTGGGAGTGGTTACTGACTTGAAACTGTAGTTTTATTGGCCATTTTGGGTCAATTCCAAAACTCCTTCATCTTCCTCTCTTAAAACCCTCTTTTGCGCAGTTTTGCGTGTTTTTGTGCATAGCGCAACAGCGGGCAGCGCCGCCTAATTGGGTTTAAACTATTCCTGGCTCCACAAAGTCTGCTCTTCACTTTTTCCCTTAGAACTGCTCTATCTCTCAATTTAAACACCATATTCTTATTCTAAGGCCCTTCACTGGTCCAATTAAGTAACCCTACAAGTTAGCACTATTAAACCAGAAGCACTACTTACTCTTATACTCTCTACGATTACCCTGTCCTCTATTGGTCCATCTTAAATTCAGTTTCCCTATATTACTCTAGCATGTCCAAAGGTCAGTCAATGGTTTCCTCTCCAGTCCAGGTGGTGAATCTGGGAATTTTGAGGCAATGTTACAACTGTCTCATGTACACGGACAACCCTCTCCTCCTCCAAACAGGTCCAAATATATGTGAGATGCAACTATTTAGCCAAACTGGAGGCTGAGCTATCTCATCTCAAAACTGGTGTAACCAGTCAGGAGGAGAAGTAACCTCACACAACACAATTCCAGTATCACATAGTCCCACCACATCAGCGAACCAAACACATAAATACACAAAAACATACTCGGAGGCTCTAAATAAAAATCTACCTAAGCAACAGAGACCTCCAAAGCAGAATCTAAGCAAACGCTACCTCAAAACAAAACACACACAACACATAACCCACAAAGTCAGTGTGCCAAGCAGCCACAGCCCTTAAGGCTGAATAACACACCTGATACTCTTGTAATAAGTGACTATATTGTCAGACACACTGACGTCCCGCTCACCAGGCTGAACAAAGAGAAGGTCACGGTGAGCTGCCCGTCAGGTGCTAGGATCCGCCACATAACGCAAGCACTCAGGTCACTCCAAAGCAAATACAAATATGACTCAGTCATTGTACATGCTGGTGTGAATGACCTGAGACGTACCTCCCTGGACTACATGAAAAGAGACATAGAGGAGCTCTCTGATCATGTAGCCCAGGCTGGTATGACCCTGACCTTGAGCAGCATCTTACCCTCACCTAGAATGATGCCACAGTACAAAGACAAAATGATCGATTTTAACAATTGGCTAAAATTTTGGTGTCAAAATGTCAGTGTCTGTCAGCCTGGGATGACATGCTCGACAAGCCACGTTGCTTTGCTAGGGATGGCTTGCACCTGTCACCACTGGGCTTTCGGATATTGGCAAAGGCTCTTGCCACCCCCATACTGCCTTTTTTAGGCAAGGCTCAAAAGTCAAACCAACCCCCATAGACAGCACAAGGAACAAGAAACTAAGGGTAATGCTGCTAAACGCCAGAAGTCTTAACCTCAAGATGCATGCACTCGAAGCTCTCCTCAGTATGGAGAACACCGATATCTGTGCAGTGACAGAAACCTGGTTCAAGGCTCCAGAGAGCACCCCAGCACTACCAGGCTATACCTCATATCATGCTTTTCGGCCCCAAAACCCGGACCGAACCACAAAAGGAGGGAGTTTCCATATTTATCAAGGATATCCACACCTCCAGGTTAGTGGCATTGCACGAAGTATCAGAGACCATCCATGTGCTACTAACAGTGGGCAAGACTGCTTTTCAGTTTATAGCATCCTACAGACCACCCTCTCAAAGTCAGGAATCCCACTCGGCTTTCCTGAAAACATTGGAGAACATGAAGATCTCTCCGAACACCATTATATTGGGCGACTTCAACTACCCAAACATTGACTGGGAGCACTACTCAAGCCCCAGCACCTTAGCCCAAAGATTCCTGGAAATTATAAACTCAAATGCTATGGAACAACTAGTCACCACTCCCACAAGAGGGGACAACATACTAGACCTGATCATTACCAACATGGGGACTCTATGCTCCACACCAGAAGTATATCCCTCATTGGTAAGATCAGACCATAAATTAATTTCACTGGATGTCCACATCCCGACCCCACCCCAGCCCAGAAAACCACAGTGAAAAACTTCTCAAAAGTGAACTTCTCACTTCTCAAAACTGAAGTGGAATCCTTCAAGGCCCCAGGGCCAGTGGAAACTACGGCCCAAACTGCAGAATCCTATATAAATGCATTCTACGGACATCTCCAGGAATGCATGGATCATGCTATCCCAAACAAAACCAAGACCCAATCATCCAAAGGCAGGCGTCCGGTCTGGTGGACCCCTGCCATAAATAAACTGTACAACAGAAGGAGGAAGCTACTACATGATAGAGCAAAATCCCTAATAGGGAAGGCATCTCTGATCAGTACTAGCAAAAAATTACGATCCCTCATAAAATCCTCCAAGGCCAGCTTCGAGAGAAAAATTGCACAGGACACCAAAGACAATTGTAAGGCTTTTTTCAGTTATGTTAGAAACCTGGGATGCAACTCCCAGACTTGTTCTGAGGATTCTAAACGACAAAAAATACACTGAACCCACAGACATCGCCAATATCCTGGCAGACAGGTTCAGTGCAAACTTCTCCACCCCCTCCCCCCAAAAGAGCAAGTATCTATCCCAGCAGAGGGCTGCCTCCCAAACATCTCAGATGCTCAGGTGAAGGCTGCCCTCTCCAAAGCAAAAAACACTGCTTCCATGGGACCAGATGGCGTCCCAGGTTGCGTCCTACATGAACTCCAAGAGGGACTAATCCCTCAAATAAAACAGCTATACAATCTCAGCCTCACTGCAGGACATGTGCCCACAGAATGGTGTACAGCAACAGTGGTCCCACTCCACAAAGGTGTAGCCTCTACGGACCCTGGAAACTATCGCCCCATAAGCCTGACTAGCTTAGTCTGCAAGGCTATGGAGAGGATCATCATGGAGCTCATAAACAAAGACATTGGGGACCTACAGACACTAAATCCTACCCAGTTCGGCTTTGTCAAGGGCAGTTCCTGCCTTTTGAACCTGGTTGACTTCTTTGAAACAGTCACCAAAGCCATAGATGAAAGGAAGGTAGTCCACACAGCCTATCTGGACCTTCCAAAGGCATTTGACACAATACCCCACTCGGGCATCATAGATAAGCTATCCAGCTTAAATATAAACCCCTATGTCACAAGATGGGTCGCAAACTGGCTCAAAGACAGAACCCACAGAGTGAGAGTTGCTGGAGCCATGTCAGACTCGAAACCGGTCACAAGTGGCATCCCACAGGGTTCTGTCCTGGGACCACTCTTGTTCGGTATATACTTTTCTGAGGTACAGGCAAACATGGGAGGACTATGGCTCACCAAGTTCGCAGACGACTGCAAACTGGGCGCCATAATTAACTCTCCAGCTGACACAAACATCCTTCAAAAAGGTCTCACAGAGACAGATAACTGGTGCCAACACCATGGTTTAAAGCTAAATGCCAAAAAATGTATAGTCATACCCTTTGGCAAAAACAATGTGCCCACAAATTACCACATAGGCGGAAACCCATTAAGTACAGAGAAAGTTATTAGGGACATGGGGACCCAAGTTGATAGCAATCTCTCCTTTGAAAACCACATTGCCAAAGTGGTTAGAAAGACCTTCTACATAGCCCACCTCATCACGAAGGGTTTCACATCTAGATCAAGAGAGGTAATCATGCCCCTTTATTCATCCCTCATCAGGCCCATCATAGAATACAATGCCCCTTTTGGGATGTACCTTACCCGACACCTGCAGCAATTAGAAAGACCCCAAAAGTATCTCACCAAGAGGATCAAGGGTCTCAAACAGATGCCATATGCTGCTCGGTTAAAAAAACTCCAGCTCTACTCAATTGCATACCGCCTACTTCGAGGCGATCTATGCCTGACATACAAAGCTATGTTAAATCCAGAATTAATGGACTTGCTCCACCTCAGTAAATCTAAATCCCATAGAGCCACACACTCGAGGGACTTGAACCTCAGCACAGAAATAAATAGAACTTGCTGGAGGGACAGGTTCATAATCCAGAGGCTCCCTTCGCTCTGGAATAGAATTCCAGTTCATGTGAGGCAGAGCACCTCACTGAATCTCTTCAAGAGGAATCTCGATAAGTGGATGGGGGATTGTAGGTTTGTCCCAGGGATTACTCCCGTGTCACTGTTAGACAGAGGCACAGTAAACTAAACCTTAAAAAGGGCACAGTATACTCAAATCAAGGGGTGGCGTAAGCCATACAGAATCGGGCTAAGCTTATAATTGCCCCAGGGCAGATAGCCTAGTATGAACCTATGAACCTATGGATAATAATTAATTAAAAAAACTAATTGAACAAACTGTTATGTGAAATGCATAAAATGTTTAAGTAAAATCCTATTGTTTAAAACCTTGTTTATAATAAATATATTCATCATATAAAACAAATCAAGCTCACCTAAAGAAAAATATATAAAAATATAGGATGTATATGTATCATAGGGAAAAGTACCTTGCTACATATACATTCTCCCCGGGATTCATGAAGCTTGTGCCAGGTGCAGGTGTAGCGTAGGCAGTATAATGCCAAATATGGCCGCCGAGCAATTCAGGTACGATCCAATTCCACGTGCACTACCAGCGTACACCAGATCTGTGCAGCCCTCGGCTCAGGTATGTTAATCACCCCATGTGCAGTACTGCACCATGCAAATGAAGGTACATAGCAATTCATTAAGTGGTGCAGGCGTAGCGTAAGCCCACAGAAATGTAAGCCAAAAAAAAACGGTTTACATTTTTCCAAACAGAACATCGGAGCTATGCAAGCAGACCAGACTCATGTATTACAAAGTTAACATATGCCAATGGCTAAATATACAGCCAATGGCATAAGAAAAGATGTACAACACCTAAAAAACAACATTTAATGTCATGTCCATAGTAATGCAAAGTACAACCGCAGCGCATGTGTGCGCAAACAGGAACACAAGGAAAATATATACAAATGTCATAAAATCACAATGTAATACAAATCATGATTTCACCATAATACTCAATGGTATGCATGGTACACCACAACCAAGCTGCAAGGGTTGCTAAGGGTCTGTGACAGTGTTCGGCATGGTAAATATGAATTAGTAGTCAATGCTATGCAAATGAGGCAAGTAATAGTGAATCGCAAACATCCCACTGGACTAAGGATGTACCATATGGCGCAGCGCTACAACACCGAGGAGTGGTTTGGAGGTATACATGACATCAGCAGTGAGGTGTGCCACCGTAGCTGTAAGCACATTGGAGCAATGCAAATCCGGCCTGCCCGTTGCTAAGCAAAGCCGCAGGATAGGGGTGGGGATGTAGGTATAGAGTTGTTTAGCTGAGAGCACATATGATGCCCGAAAAATCATGTGTACGTGGATGAAAATGTGCCCGAAACCCGGTAAGCGGACGCATGCACCACGCACCATAGCTCAAACAGGAAGGTTAGGGGAAGAAAATAAGGAAATGCTGCAGTAGGGTAATTGGAGTACAACTGAGCAATTAACACCTATTAACTCACAGTGGGCAATCGACAGCAGCTAAGAAGTCTGCTCGCAGCAACCTGCAGAACAGGATAGGGAAGGTGTCAGATTGCAAAGAAAAGAGAACTGTCATAGCAGAGCAAAGCAAACCTGCAGTAGATCGACCATAGAACACATTTCACAAGATAAGCCAGGTTTTGGAAAGTACAAATGAAAGCAGGCTGCTGGATGCATGCCAGAAAATGGGAGGGGAAATGTTAAGAAATGTTAAGGGAAGGGCAAGAGGTAATCCACGGCAGCTAAATGTAATTCAACACCAAAGGCACCACAATAGCAGTACCTGTGGTAAAACACATAAGATACCCTGTAGCTCCGATTGTACATACACACCCTATGACATCATCAGTGTTCACAGCACAATAGTATAAAGTGTGAAGGCACCTCACACACACCTGTGTATTCCCAAACACTGTACCATCGGTGTAAACAGACGGGGATCTTTTACAATGTGCATGTTGGGAGCTGCCATAGCTGTGATTCATCACCATGTGTTAGAGACTGAAGGTGTTGTGGAGGATGATTCTGACAACCACCACAGGCCCCGGAGGAGGAGAAGAGTGTTCAGACCAAGGGTAACCTACCAGGTGCTACATGATCCGGAGATAGTAGAGCATTACAGGGTGGACAGGGATATCTTACAGCAAATAGTTGAGCTGTGCCAGCCACGCCTGAGATCCAGAAACAACAGAGGGGAACCCATCCCAGTGGACACGAAGGTATGTGTAAGCTTGCGAATACTAGCTACAGGTACCTTTCAAAGGCCAACTGGAGATATAATGGGGATCTCACAGGCATCAGCATCCAGGGTACTGCACCAGTTCCTGGATGCCATGTTACCACATGCCAATGAGCATATATACTTCCCCCGAACTCAGGAGGAGTTGGCCAGCAATATGCATCTCTTCCACCATGTGGCACACTACCCGGAGGTACTGGGTGTGATAGACTGCACGCACATACATATCAAGTCACCACCCGGTGAGCATGGTAGGTGCTATATAAATCGCAATGGATACCACTCCATCCACTGCCAGGTCATGTGCAATGCCCAGGGCATTATCATGGATGTGTGTGCTGGCAGCCCTGGAAGCTACCATGACTACCACATCTGGCATGCATCACAGCTATATCAGGTATTTGTCAGGGGGGACATCCCACATGGCCACCTTGTGGGGGATGCTGGTTATGCACTGGAGCCGTGGATGATGACTCCCATCAGAAATGCACACACACCCATGCAAGAACGCCATAATGAGGCACACACACAAACCAGAATCATCATAGAGCATGTGTTTGGGATGCTGAAATCATGGTTCCGTTGCTTGGACATATCTGGTGGAGCCTTGCAGTACTCTCCAGGCACGTGTGCCCACATCTTCATAGTATGTACCATGCTACATAATATGATCCTGCGGAAACAGCTGCAGCAGGGACATAATGGTGAAGGCCCTCACAGCCCACTGCAATTGCCAAGGCAATCACAGGCACAGAGGGATTCAGACCACGAACACCCTGTGCCAGCCCCAGTAGACAGACGGAGGCGTGCCCAATATGCCCACACCTTGGCAAAGAGGGAACGTATAGCACATCCACTGACAGTGTAGGCCCCTATGGACTGACACACCTCTCCACCTGCACACTCAGTAAACTGGATGGCACACACACGACCACCTGTAAATTGTAATGTATAGGTGGCCTACTGTGTGAATCCTACATAGGCAGCCCTCAACCACTGCACACACAACAGCTATTGGAACAAGGAATGTCAACACCTGAACAGTACAAGCACCTAACAGCATATGTCGATACTGTATGTATAGGTTCCTAGGTACATCTTTAGGTACATGCCCAATTGTCAGAGACCATTCATCAACCGAGGCAAACTGTCTGCTGTTGCCACCACATCGATTAACCCACTGTTCCCTCAGTGGAGTAGAGCCAATTGCGGGATCCATGTGTGTAATCACTGTTCCCCACACACTCTGCATGGATTCCCTGGTGTGTTAATGAGGGGCTCCATATAATGTAATCAGGGATGTAGTGGCAAAGCATGGGGAGTACCCATGAGAGGTATCTGTCACCCCAGCATGCTCCACCTATGGTTGTCTGAAGGTGTAGCACATTATAGTGTGTGGCTCACTGTGCCATACATTCCCAATGCTGGAGCACATCCACTAAACATCACTTGGACATACCATTAATAGGTCTCATCCATATGTAAACTAACTGAATTACACATTTGATTGCAGTATGGAATAATAGCCATAGTACAGTCCACATACAAAACACCATAACACGTGTACAAATCCCAGATGCCCAAGTGGTAAATGCACTGACTGTTGTGCCTGTTCCCGGTTCCATGTCCTGCAAGGGACGTTACATAATCCCGAAGGCAGGAATAATGGATGTTGGATGCAGGTCATCAGATCAGGTTTAGCACATGTTTGTGGGATTATGCATTGGCAAGTGCTGGTAAGCGTCGTTTAAACATGACTATATGGATATGTACGAAACAGGGCTAAGCTTTGCTGAATATCGTGCAGATCACGGTCAACGATGTCCAGAACAGGTGAAACTAGCATTATTCACCCCTGTACTAATAGTGCCTGCTCTGAAGGGTAAAATGACCACTGCCAGGAGTAGAACACGCAATCATGTACACAATCACCTAACACTAAGCTACCCAAGATGTACCAATGGCAGGTGTGTATTGTGACAGGTTAAAACACAAATGTGCGTAGTCCAGGAAACAGTATACACCGCCATGTACACAACAAAAGGTGTGTTCTCCCCCTCTCTCTCTCTATATATATATATATATATATATATACATATATATATAATAGAGATAGAAAGGGTGATAGAGAGATATATGTTGATATATGCCAATTCACCTATATCTGCAAATATATAGATAGGTCAACAACATGTACACAACCATGGAGGTACAAATAAATAGGATACTGCCAACTATCGAATGTGTCACATACCGACACGCGTAATCATGAGGCTTGAAGACCGAAAGACCACAGTACCGGAACACTAGAACTGAGTGTAATATTATCACGATGTTAAGGGACATTTAGTTATCACTGCCGGTGCTGCAGTCCAGGTAGGTACTGTGTTCAACTGTGTTTGTGATTGCTGTAGTCTGTGTATGTGTGTGTTGAGGGTGCCGTGTGTGTGTGTGTGTGTGTGTTTGCATCGTGTGTCTGTTAGTGCTAACTCGGAGGTAGATCATTACAGTAGGTGTGGTCATAGCTGGCCATAGGCATACGGTTACCACCTGTCCCACTTTAAGAGTGACAGCCCCTCCCTGGGCAGTTGTGCCCTGACAAAAAATATTAAAAAGGGCAAATGTCCGAGATTGTAGGACATAATTATGTCCCATATATTATGTAATAGTTGCATTAAATAGTTATTCCTGTATCTAAAATACGTAAATGTTACATGTAACATGATAAGTAGCTAAAGTGCTACAAGAATAAGTATGTATTTAGGATAAAAGTATGTTCTATCCTGTGTATTGACTGTGGGTATGTGTTGGCCTGTAAACACCGATGTGTGTCCTGCAAATGTCCTACTATGGCCATTTGAAAAGGTGGCAACCCATGCCAAAGAGGTTCAGTCACCAACACAACTGCAATGAGTGCAAATATCTGTGACAGAAATACACGAGACAGCTGTCATTTAGTAATATTCCCTTACATATCGATGTATTTCCGGAGGTATTGAAGTATCAACCTCACCTGCATGCTATATAGGAACCAATTAAGAATGGCTCAATGTATAAGCCCGCAACAACCATAGTTTCAGTCTACTAAATAATAGGTCTTCAATTAGGGAAGGAGCCCACACACATATATGGAATATGTAGAAATGCAGTCCACACAAACCTGTATATTCTATGTACACCCACCTACATCTCCCCCACACCCGAAACAATTGCAATACAGACTGTAATAACATCACAAACATCCACTCACTCAATTACATCTGCAGAGGCGTTAACATACCTTGTGAGAGAAACATTTGTAATGGCACCATGTGAAATCGTAGCTGTTGTATAATGGAACAGACAGCGATGTTACAGGTTTTGTTTGCAATAGTCCCTTATCAGACGGTTGAGATGACAGGTACACTCACATGTAGAACCACATATTTTAGCCATCACACACAATCCACGGGGGACATGCATTCAAAATATCCGTGCCTCTCCAAATAGCAGTTGCAATTCCTCACAACAAAACACATACAGGCCGTCTCCCCGAAGGTAGGGCAAAATGGCAACGCCCAAGTGGAGAATTCAATTATACCCCACTGTTGCCGCGTAATTGGTAAATGGAGTAGCTGCACAGCTGATGTGCATGTAATAATTTACTCAGGAACACTAATTGGCAGCAGGATACTACATGTTACAGGTATCGACGTATATAAGGATGCCTTGCCATACATTCAAACCATATGCTCATACCATAGAACCGTTTAAACAGTAAAGGTGTAAGAGAGATATTTACGAAGACTCGGAATGCTAACAAGGTATGTAGAACACTCAGTATGTTAGTGTATGTAGAGTCTGTTTTGTATTAATTAAAGTGTACGCAATGCATAAAGTGGGAAAAGGTATTATGTAGTGATGTCTTGTTGAGCATAGTAACGCTTGTAGAAATTGTGTGTCCTGCTGTGGGCCACAAGGTAAACATCTCATACACCACAAGGGATGCTACATGAGGGCTTTAAACACAACAATTCCACACCACCCACCATCAGTGGTAGGGTTTGTCCAACACATACGTGCCATAGGAGGGGATAGTATATGTTGATATACTGTCTCAGTAGGCATGTGTATGGGCATATAATGAGAATAACATGCCTAAGGTGGTCCTGCTGTGCAAGTATGCTTTGCATTATGGGATAATGTTTAAAATATGTGTAATGTACAGTATTGTAAGTAGATATGTCAGATATTTTACACAGCATAACTGTTATATCATGCAAACAAAAGGTATTGTCTATTGGCATGTACAATACACAATAACAGGATACATATGGCTTGTAGTCACGGGACACTGTAACTGCATGATAGCTAATTGAAATGGAAGAGCTACTCAATTATCCATGCACAAAGGGCATGTAATAGCTTCACAGGTTCATAGTGAGGTACTATGCTGTCTGGCCAAGTCCATGTGTAAGCCCAACTACAGTGTTTTCACTGGCGGCACCTCCCTAGGGTAGTGTCCTGTCTGTGAACAGCAGAGCCATGTGTTACCTGCACCTGTGTACAGTACAGCCACTGCAGTGATCCCTGGTGTACATGTGTGTCTCCCATCCACCCATCGAGTTATTTCATGAAGAGTGCTAGTGAGTGTCCCTGCTTGATGTACATAGGAATCATGTTCCAAAGCATGGTGAGTGTCTGGTTCAGGAATGTAGCCCTCAAGCACGTCCCACTCATCATTGCATTTGTGCTCATATCCATGAGCATGTTGCTCTCAGTGGCTTTTGCTTATGTTGCTTATGTGTAGTATATCCATAAATATTGTTGTGGACATGGGCCCTGTATGTTCAGCAGAGGTCACCCCTGAGTATGCAGTATGCAAATGTCTACAGTCGTGATGTCCATAGTTGTGCCGCATACGTCATCCTTCGGAGGTCAATAATCCTCATGGTGTGTTAATGTTGTGGTATGTAAAGCCGTTGCTGTTCTGTAAGGTACACCCCAAAAGGGGTGTTGTACCCTTGAACGTGTGTCATACGTCAGGAGTATAGAAGTACAATGGGTGCCTTTGTTCCAGCTACAAACCCATTACAGATAAGGGTGGCCACGTAGAAGGATATCCATGCTACATTGGCAATATGGTTATCAAAGGAGTGGGTGCTATATACGTGTGTACTAAGATCCCGTATAATGTCACATGTATATAGGGGACTACCACCTATGTGATAGTCAGTGGGTGATTGGTGTAATCCAAAGGGGATGTCTATGCACCTTGTGTCATGCAGCTTGAGGCCATGTTATTGACATCAGGTATCCATCACAGTGACACCCTTATGGAGGGTGTCTGTATCAGCTGGTGGATCAATCATGGCTCCTTGTTTGCAGTCGTCTGGAAACCTATTCAGGGAAAGTCCCTCTGTGCTAGCCTGTACCTCAGGGAAGCATATACCGAACATGAGGGGCCCTATGACTGAGGATTGTGATACGGAAAGTGTAACTGAATTACAGCAGGTACTATGGTATGCTACCCTCATTGTGTGGGTCCTGTCCGTGAGCCACTTTGCATAACATCCTGAGACGTAGGGGTCGATGTGCAGGTGGATGTGTATGTTGTCAATACCAGAATGGAGAACAGTGCTGAAAGCCAATGAGAGGACAATGTAGGCTGTGTGGACCCCCTTACCGTCATCAACTACCCTGGTAACTGTATCAAAGGAGTCCACCAGGTGTAGGAGCCATGGTCTGGCCCTAACAAATCCAACCTGGGTGGCATCAAAGGTCTGGAGCCCACCAATGCCTCTGTGAATGACTTCCATGATGATGCGCCCCATAGCCTTGCAGAACTGTCCAGTCAGGCATATAGGGCAATAGTCCCTCTGGTTCATTGTGGCGCCACCTGTGTGGAGTGTGATAACTGTTCCTGTGTGCCATTCAGGGTTCACAATGTCTGATACAAGGCTATTAGTGAATCTGGTGGCCAAGTGGGGAGCCATGTCATTCTGAGGTTTGTGTAAATCGCAGCCTGAGATGTTGGATGGTCACATGGAGTCTGTCTTTCAGGCCTTAGAGAGTGCAGGTTGGAACTGTGTAGTTGTGACCACAGGGACTCTGCATTGTTCCTGTATGGATTTTGGCCCTGTAGGGAGTGAGAAGGTGTAAAGTTAGCATTGAACCTATCTGCCAGGATGTTGCCAATATCAGTCAGTTCTGTAATGTTCCTGCCTAACTGTCATATATCAGAGCAGATGTGGGTATTGCCATCGAGTACTGACATACCTCCATAATGCTTCATGGTAGTCCTTGGAATGTGTCACAGTAATGTTTATGTAGCTAGGTTTGGAGGATGTGATAAGGGATCCCGGATTCCTACTGAGGCTGACCAGTGAGCTACCCCACCCATGGGATTGTACTCCACTTTTCAACAGCCTCCACCTTTTGTGGTACATTATGTCCATGGAACTGGACCCCCAGAGTGGCATCAGTTATCTGGTGGGTACCATCATGGCTCTGTTTGGGATAGCATGATCCATGCAGTCATGTAAGTGCACTGGTGTATGTTTCAGCGTTTGTAAGTACATTGTCCATCTGTACGGGTGTCATGACATTTACTTCCACTGTCATAAGACGTCTGAAGTAGGCATTGTAGAAATCTTGTACTGTGTATTTCGTGAAGGGTGTGGTGCCGGGATGTGGATAACAAGGGTGATTAGCATATGTTCGGAAACTACCAATGAGGGGATAACCCCAGGTGTGGTCCTCCAGTCACATGTTGGTAATGTCCATGTCTAGGATATTGTTGGTCTTGGTGGTGGTGTGTACGGGTTGATCCAGCAAAGTGTAGGTTATGAATCCCAGAAAGCGTTGGCCTAATGTGTCGATAAGTAGGTATCCCAGTTAAGTGTGGGGTAGTGTCAGTCTCACATCAGTAGTAGCTGTCTGAACCCTACTGTCCAGTACACCAAGAAATGAGGGCCGGTAACCATGGGGTATGTTGTTGAATCTGTAGCAAGTTACAATGTGTATAGCAGTTCTGGCCACAGTTAGTTGCACGTGGATCACCTCTGATGCATTGTGCTAAATAACCAGCCTGGAGGTGTGTACATCCTTGTGAAATATGGACACACCTCCTCCGTGGGTGTTCTGGTCCTGGTTACATGACTGAAAGGTGTGGTCTGCGTATAACCTGTCAGTGCAGGTGTGCTCTCTGGTGCCTAGAGGCAGGTCCCAGTCACTGCAGAGATATCAAAGTGGTCCATTATAAGGAGTGCCTTGCCTGAGTGCGGGTTTAAGAAAAATTTGGGGGGGGAAGTTTTTGGTTCCAAGAAAATTTTGAGAAACCCCATTACCCCAAAAGGTTTTGGGGCTTGCCGGGTTTTCCCTGGTGGGTAAAAAATGTTTTATTTGGAAACTGTTCCAAGGGAAAACAGGCCCCCAAGTATGGGAAAGAAAAGGGCAAAAAGGGGGCCTTTCCCAGGGGGGTTTTTTTTCTTTTTAAAAATTTCCCCAGGGGGGCTGGGCCCCAAGGTTTTGCAGGTTTTTTTCATTTCTGGGGGGCCAAAGCCTTTTTTTTTTTTTTCGTTGTTTGGGTTGGGAACCAAAATTTTTCTTTTTTCCAAAGGGGCAGAAAAAAAGAAATACTGGATTGCCTGTGGAATTTGGCCCCCCAAGGCGGGGGAAGGGGGGGGCTTTAGGCAAACTTGTTTTGGGTTTTTTTTTTTGAAAAAATTCAGGTCCGTTTTTTTAAAAGTGGGTTATTGCCCCTGGATAAAAAGGGGGAAAGGGGCCTTTTAAAGGGGGGGGCTTGGGCCAAAATTTACCTTCTGGGGCTAAAAGGGGGGGAAAAAACCCAGGGGAAAAGCAAAATTGGGGGCCCTGTTTCCCCGGGTACCAATTTGTTTAAATTTTTTTAAAAAAAAGGAAAGGTTACAATTTTTTTAAAAGGGGCAAGTCAAAAACCCAAAAAAAAACATGGAAAAGGGAAATGGGAAACCCCCAGTCCCAAAAAAAATTGGGTTTAACCTGTGGAGTGTGCCATGGTGCAAAAAAGGGGTTTGTGGGGATTTTACAAGGCCAATTAAGCTATGCTTGTACCGCTAGGGAACCCTTACCCTTAATACCACCTGGGGGTAACATTATGGCCTGTGTGGGGATGGTCTGTGCATTATTGGTGGTGATCTCCGGCCTAAGGTATAGAGGCCCCATGTCATACAGGGTGCCTTGGTGGAGATCATTGGACAGGATATGGGTGCCAAATGGTACTTCCCCTTTGGGGGTATTGGTGGGAGGGCATACCACCCTTCACAATTCACCTCCCACAGCTTTTTCCTTTGATAAAGCATTGCCCCTGTGTTTGGACATGCTCAGCTATTTTGAAAACATAATGGACAGAAATCCTTAAAGGCCCCATTGGAAAATCCCTGTATACATGTTACATATTGATCCCTGCAACCCTGTCCACAAAGTGCACATGTACTTGTAAATGGTGGATGGCATGGTAATGAAATTTTAATGTCGGGTCGAAGGGGCCTGAGCAGGGTTGGGCAAAATGGTGTTGGATAATAAAACCTTGCCCACATGATAGTTATAACCATCCCTGCAAAAGTGCAGCCTTTCCCCATGTAAATGTGAACACAAAAAGGGGCGGGATGTAACTGCTGTACGGCCGTGTGTGTTTGGCAAAACCATGCATGTAAAGGTTTGGCATTGTGCTTTTCACGCCATGGAAGGCATGTATGTAATGTGAATAACCCCCAAAAGGCAACCATTCGTGGAACATCCAGGCAGTGTGAAAAAACCCAGTCGGCAAAAGACATGCCCATGCAGCTCCCAGGGATATGAGCAATGTAATGAGGTGAAAACATTAGGTGAATATCCAATCAAACGGTTACAGTGGTGACACAAACATGTCAGTTCAGTGTCATACGATTTGCAAAGATAATGTTAATATGTTTTTTAATAAAAATGTATGTGCACTGTATCTCTGTCATCTCTGTGAATGTGACCTTTTATCATTATGTTTTCCCAGATAATGCCTGTCATCCCAGATACACCCTGGAGGATGATGCCCTCATCCCATACCCCCATGATAACAGGTGTGTTCAATGGCCACAGCATGCCCAGCAGGGGAGACCTGTGGCAGGAACTTACAGGGGGGTTAATGTTTGGGGGTGGCCAAAACCCCATACCAGCAGGTGGGGAAAACTGCATGGACCTGATATGACATGTGAAACATGTGCCAAAATCGCCAGGGAACAAGGTGGAACAGGTGGTGGGCCAAAACCCCCCTCACACCCCCAGGGGCTTTGGGCCCCCTGGGGCATCAGAACAGCATCCCAAACACTAGCTGCCCTTGTGGGGTGGGGGGGCTCCCAACCACAGCCTGGAGTTGCCTGGTAAGTCACACTGCACAAAGTTTTTATCCCATTTAGTTGCATGTGTCACTGTACAATATGTAATGTAACATCATATGCAAAGGGATGTTTAACAGGGATACTTGTATGCTATGTGTATGCAACATGTGCATACTATATTTGTACAGGCAAAGTTTAACATGCACAGTGCACCCTGTGCTGTCATACAGTCATGGATAATGTTCAAACTGCTGTGTCACCCCCATACAGGTACCTCTGGGGGCACAGACATCAGTCCATTGCAGGTGAGACAGTTATCATATCAGGCATGTTAATGCATTCTAGCCATGTGGCCAGAAAATGCACATAATGTATGGTCCAGTCCATATACAGGTGGGTCTGTCATCAAACACACTGGCTACCCATGTGCAATATATACAAAAAATGAAACACCAACATGAAACCACAGCTGTCATTGCTAGATTTTGGACAGCTGTGCAAAAATGGTGGAGGTGTTGTTCAAGTAATATGTACTATACATTGAACACATGTGTGGTATGCAAAAATACCCCCACAGTGAGCTGGGTATGGGCAGCCCACAGAAACACCAAATATGCCCTGCAAATTTCACACATTTTGATGTGCCATCTGACATGTCCCCGACATGTAGTTTCTGGCTGCAATATTGTCTCACATCCCATAATACATACCCACTACCAAAACAACCCTTTGTCTGCATAACCCTGTGGACAGTGGTATCTGACATCTATGGGTGTATGTCAAAGGGACAACCAGACATGTGAGATAGATCCCTCACAAACATTTGGCCCACATGTTCACACATGGCCATGGAGGATGGCCAGAGACATGTAGCAAAACAGTAGATGGATGTGTATGCACCCTGTTTCACATTGTCCCCACATGGTCCAACATAGCCTTTGTTGAATGGTTATATAGTTGATGTGGAACACTGGCATCCAAAAACCCGTGCACAGCTTGTGGAGGTGTCATTTTAAAACCATATAAGATGTGTTGAACATCATGACTGTGTCATAGCATGACAGTAGTCACCTGCAGCTTCCACAGACATTACACCACATCAGGCCACAAAAGTACATTTTCCCCTTTCTGCTTTTACATCACTGTCACCCTCACCTTGTGTGTGGTACATAAATGTCATTGGGACATGGTGTATTGACAAGTCTGCCATTTTGGACATGGTTGCCAGGGCTAAAACATTTTTTTAGTTGTGGGGGGGTCATCCACCCAAGTCACATGAAAAATTTTTACACCTCAGCCGTGGGTCACAATCCACAGTAGTTATGTAATGTGTATGGCGCATGGGTATGCACTGTGTGTGTATTACATGTATAGCAATATAGATGTCAAAGATGCAATGGACAGTGTCTGTACTTCACACTGTATAGCAATGTAGATGCCTCATATTTCCCTTCAATGTCATGCACATTGCTGTGCATTCTATCTGTAGGGCATACAGACACACTGCAATGTGTACCCCTTTCACCCTGTACATGTGAGGACACCATTGTGTCAAAAGTATGCATGCAAAGCACCGCGCAGAACATGTCATACACAAAAGTAAGGTCACATCAGCCATTTTACTGTTAACCTGTGCTGGTCCACATGGTGTATCACAGGGATGCATGCTTTACCATGATTGTGTGAACTGCATGGCTTCTGATATGACCCTCTTGCTGTTGTGCAACCCAGGGATGTATGCTAACCCACTATTAATGTCTGAGCTGTGGGCTTGTATCACATGCATGCTGCATGCCGTCTGTCAAATCACATGCATGGTCTGTTTATGTGTCTGTGTCTGTGTGTCTGTATCTGTCTATCTGTATGTCTGTGTCTGTGTGTCTGTCTGTGTCTCAGTCAGTCTGTGTGTCTGTGTCTCTTTCTGTCTGTGTGTCTATTGTAATGTAGAGTCTTTCTTTGCATTCACAGGTGATGTAGGTGCGTTATTCTGATTCTAGCAGTGATGAACATATGCATGAGGTACAGGCAGGGTTGTCAGGGGCTGAATCTGTGCCAATGGTTGCCATCCCAGCTATGTCCCCCTCTTCCCCGCACACAGTTCTCATGCCAACACATACCCCATCACCAGTGACCATAGAGGAACGGCAGTCAGCGTGTGTTAGCTTGGAACAGGAAAGTGTGGTGGCTACAAAAGGTGTGTCTTTACACCATGGTGTCAGTGTAATGACTGCAGATGTGCCACACAGGCATTTGGGCCCGTGCTGTGGGGGACCTCTGGCAGACATGCACCTGCAGGAAGAGGCAGCTGGTGTCACCCGCATGTTTCAGACTTAATGGCGGCACAGGCACAAGCTGAATGGCAGAACAGAGAAGGGCAGAGGCTTCAGAGGGCTGCTATCCATTCTTTAAAAGACAACATCCAGGCATTGGCAAATGCTCAACAACAGATTGCTGATGTTCTGGACAGGTGATTGGGTGACATGGTTGGAATCCTTGACTGGCATGGCAATCTGAAATGTGAGGCTGTCTGGAACATCTGGTAGGAGGGGCATAGGCCATGTGGCGGGGGCTACACCACCTGGTGCAGGTCAAGGGAAAGAGCCACCTCACATGCCCCCCCCACAGTGCTAGCAGTAGCAGTGCAGCTGGGTGCGCTTCCCACCAGGACACACAGGCCCATGGGGGGCCCTGGTTTTTCCCCGGGGACATGTGTCATTGGACAGTAGCCAATCTTACCTCTGCCTGGTAGTGCCTGCAACCCCCGGCAGGCACAGGTCACTGGCTGGGGGCACAGTGAGCTGTACATCCTGGTCTGTCAATCTGGAGCTTCAATACCCTGTGTAGGCTGGACACATGGCAGAACTGTGCCCCAAAACATACACAGAAACATCTGTAGGGACCACAACACCCACATGCATAACAACCCACATGTCCAATCAGATCACCGCCCTAACCCACACACATGATGTCATCCACTGGTGCAGCCTATGCCCCTGGCAAACATTATCACCCTGTGCATATGATGATGCATCCCTGTCATTCACACCATCGGTGCGGGGACATTCTCATATGGTCTGATGCACAAGGTGAACAGAAAGGGGATAAGTGTTTTTAGTTGGGACTGTTGACATGCACCAGACATACCATGTAGTACAGGTTTAGAAATTTTTATATGTTCACAGTATGTGTCTTGGTAACAACAGTAACAGCATTTTTAATTATCCCTGCCCCCCCTTTTAAAGGGCTAATTGCATGTGCCATTTTACAGTGTTTGCAGTTAGAGTGCATTGTTGTATGTTCCCGTATTTTTTGGGAACAACAGTAACAGCATGTTGGTAATGATGCCCTGCTTCCCCCCTTGGTCTAATTGCATGTGCCAATAAGTAGCAGTGTTTGCAGTTTCCCATGTGTAAATGTGGAGTACTCCCCGTATGGCAATACAGCATGCTAAAGTAGCCTCAACCTCACTGTTAGAAAGGCTACCATTCCACAGATGTCCACACATCTACTGATCCAGAAGCATGTGAGCTGTTTAATAGGCTACATGGCTAGAGCGGGCATCCATACGGGGCACATCACAGGTATGTGACATGGTGCGGGGGGGTTTAAAAGTGGTCTGGCTGATGTCAAAATTAGAGGCCAGTTGATAGCATGAGGCCTCACTGTGTAGCAGTAATACACTGTCACATTACAGGATGAGAACACCCCAGACATAAACAGAAAACACAGTAACATGCCCACACTCATGGGGGGCAACAACACTATAACGCCCCTGATAGTGTTGAGGGAGGACCCTGCCTATGTGGTAATCACCTTCACAGTACTGTGCACCCTTTAAACCCCCAGAGAATGAACATGTACAGGTAGCCAGTAAGGCTGACAGGGCATCAACAGGGTAGTAAATGCATCACCATGAGGGGTTAGGGATCCTGTCTGTTCTGTATGGTAGCATCCCCCCATTTCCCTGCACCAGACAGCCATACATACATACACACACACACACACTGTGGAATCCAAAATGTCATTCACATACAGATAGCTGAAGGGGTGATACACACACACCCCTGCCTACCTTTTCTTTCTACACTAGTATGTACAGATCTCTACAACAGTGTGGGGGGTAACAATTGGGATGTATTCCCCCCAAATATGGTCACACAAGCAAACACACATGGAGTACTGTGAATCATACACCTGCTATATGATGAAACCCGACAGACATGCAGCAGTATTCCCCCAATGTGTACCCGCTACCTTCAGCAATTGTGCTGCTATATGCCCTGGGGAAAGGGTTTCAGGTTCATGTGATTTACAGTCAGTAACACCCTGACCCCTGTGTAGGTTGTATGTTTTACCTTCAAGTAACAGTAACATAGCCTGTTTCACATGTATGGTAGGATTTTTGGACACCTGTGGTGTCTTCAGCAAACATCCATCTGCAAAGGTGGACCACCACTTTATGTACAAACATCCATCCATACCTGATGTACATCCACCGTTTTCAGTATTTCACCATATACAGGTGTCAATGATGGGGGCATTGCAACTGCATGTTGTAGTTAAAACAGATGAACATACATCAGCTACTGCACATGCATGGTAGCTGAATGCACACCACTACATGTACTTTTGTTGGTCCTAAATTTCCCGTCATGTAGCCATGTTTGTATGCATTGCAATTGGTGGACATGTGTTTAAAACATACACATGGACTGTTGTATGATATGATGGTTGTCATGGGTAACTAGTACGAGGGGAAAGTTACCTCAGTCAACATTGCTACCTTACTGTTAGCATTCAACAGCCATGGAAACCCTTTCCCTGTGCATGCGGGGATTGCTGTAGCCACTTGCTGCAAGAGGACAGCAAAAGCTATGCTATGTACATATGTGTTGTGTGTGGGCCATGTAAAATCCACCAATTACATGTTTTCATATCCAAACATGAGTGTTTTGGTGTACAGCAACAGTCATCTGTTACAGCTGTGTGACCCAGGGCCCCTGTTATGTGTAGAGCCCCTGGATAACAGTGGTATTTTATTGCATACACATGATGAACCCTGTCAGTACATGTGTAGTCTGCACAGTTGCTGTAGACCATGTACAGTCCACTGGTATGAGTAACATGGTGTTGTGTAAATGGGTGTGTGTTGCTGGGCCAAAGGGCATGGTGATGTCTGAGGGCTACATAGTAGAATGCAACATTTACCACTGTGATCTGCACCTGAGACATCTGTGATGGCTTTGAGTGTGTACTGGCAGTACATGTGAGTGGCCTTCATGTACATGGGGGAAATCACCTGGGGGTCCGTCAGCCACCCCCATGTCTGTATCTGAGGTTAATGGTAGTGCTATTGCACACCATATGCCAGGTGTTCCTCACTAAAAATGTCCATTCCCCCTTGTTGCATCTGGATTGTCAGCTGTGATTACAAAGCCACATCTAGCACTGACATGGGGTAATATGTAGGGAGTGTTGTTAACAATGTTCACAGCACACTGTGCCCTTCCGGTTTAGAATCTTTATACAAGAAGCCCTTCTCTACTAAGGGGTGAGCATTGTTTTAGATGGAAAACAGTACATTCCAAAAGGACATGCTACTAAGTGTGTGAGCATGCCCAGGCATTGTGGGTTTTTGCCTCTTTTTGGGCATGACCATGAAATCCGTATAGCATGTGGTCATCCAGGCAACAGATGTCCATACCCACGCCCGGATGGATTCCCACATTGAACACATGGTTGACTGTTTTAAATTTCTGTCTGTGGCTCATCTTTTATCTTTTTGGTTTTAATAGTGCCCGTAGATAAACATTTTCCACCCCCCACTGCCTGTGTTTGTTCCACACCTTTGGGGCAGTAAATGCTTTTAGACTGCTCACTCTCCATACATTCCCCATTGTTTTGCCTTTGCTGATGATGTATCCACCTAGAAGTACCTCTGGGAGTGCTGTGTTCCAGTAATCTGGTATTTTGTAACTGCATAATGCTGTAGGGGATAAGGTATTAGGTGTATGTTGACCCCAGCCCTGGGGTGTGTGTGTGTTTCCAGTGCCTGGGGACAGAGTAATGCTTTTAGACTGCTCACCCCCAAAATTCCCTATCCTTTTGCCTTTGCTGATGATGTCATCCACCTAGAAGTATGCCTCTGGGAGTGCTGTGTTCCCGTAATCTTGGTAGCGTGTTCTGTAACTGCAATGCTGTAGTGTGATAAGGTAGTTAGGTGTATGTTCCCCCCAGCCCTGCCAATGTGTGTGTTTGTGTTTCCAGCTGCCTGGGGACAGAGTAATTTTTAGACTGCTCACTCTCCATACATTCCCTATCGCGTTTTGCCTTTCCCGATGATGTCATCCACCTAAAAGTATGCCTCTGCGAGTGCTGTGTTGCAGTAATTGAGGCATTCTGTAACTTTTAATGCTGTAGTGTGATAAGGTAGTTAGGGGTATGTTTTATCCCAGCCCTGCCAAGTGTGTGTGTTTTCCAGCTGCCTGGGGGCAGAGAAAGTTTTAGACAGCTCCCTTCATCCCCGGGTCTTTGCCTTTGCTGATGATGTCACCCACCAGAAGTATGCCTCTGGGGGGGTGATGCTGAAATCGGTAGAGCATTCTGTTACTGCGTAATGCGGGGTGGTAGACTAGACAGGTAGGTGCTCGATTCCAAGGCATGCAGGTGTGTGTGTTTGGCAGTTATACCCTTTTGTTGTATCTGTGGGTGGTGCTGGGATGTGTTCAGTGTGTTTTTTTGCTGACCTATATAGTGTCCACAGCCCCATAGCCCAAAACACTGGGTTGTCAACACATACATTCCCCCAAAAGGTCTGGTGAGTAAATGTCAGCAGCCCTACTCTTACCCTTAATACAGTCTGACCCTGTGGCAAAAAACACATGCCTTGATAGTAACAACACTACATGATGCAGGTGGCACATGTAGTTTCCTTTTTATTCCTGTTTAATGCTTTGCTGTCATGTGGTCCGCTGTTGTGATATAAATGCAAAATCTACATATGTGTGTAAAGTATATATATATATATATATATATTATATATATATATATATATATATATATATATATTTTGTATATATGTATACATATAATATATATGATATATGTAGATATAGAGATAGACATAGAAAAAACATATATGTCTGGGGACATCAGCACTATTGAATGTTTGTGCGGATGATCTGTACGTGATAACCTGGGATGTATGTATATCTGCCATGGGTGGTAATGCACATCTCTGTTGTGTGCAGGGTCCGGGTTGTAGGGGGCCCCGGGTTTTTTTGTTGCTGGGAAGACCATGGGACATCGAAAATGGTGATAGTAAGGCACCCGTTACCATTTTTTGTATGGATCTGAGTGACACTAAGCAGTGGTTATTAATTTGGAGGTTGTATGGGTCATATAACTATTCATTAGAAGACTATACTATGCAGATGAGGTTGACATAGTGTATCCCATTTATCCCCAGGGTGTGATGCAGATCCTGGAGTGTATGTGTGTAGTTAGCCCGGGGGCAGGGCTCAAATAGTTTACAGCATGGGAGGGTCCCTACTAATGACATTGCAGAACTGTGCCTCGAGTGCTCCTGCCTTAAGCCTAAGCTAGGGGTGTCTATACCTGCCTGGTGACATTGGGAGGGAAAAAGCAGTGGTGGGGGAGTCAGGGTGTACAGGCTGCACAAACAGGTGATGATCAGCACAATCAGCAGATGACATGGCCACCAAACCCGAACAGTATAATGTGAGCAAAGCATACACACAGGTTTCTGCCCCACTCTACACCACCGGTGTATACCTGCGGGGACATTTCACAACACAGTCCAGCCAAATGAGAAGGGCTGCAGCAGGCAACATAGACCAACATGTGCAGGAGGCTGAGGGCAGTGAGGATGTGTATGCTGGGAAAAACCCTTACTGGGGTGACATAAGACCTTTTAGACCCACGGTGACTTACCAGGGGGCACATGAGCTGGGGGTGGTGGAGCACTATGGGGTGGACAGAGACCTCCTACAGTGGCTTGTTGACCTGTGCCTGCCACACCTGACACATCAAACAGGCCGAGGGAAACCCATCAAGTGGATACCAGGTATTTTTGGCCTAGGTATACTAGCCACAGGTACCTCACACAACACAACTGGGGATATCATGGGATCTCACAGGCATCTGCATCCAGAGTATTGCACCAGTTCACAGAGCCATGTCAACATGCTAGTGAGCACGTACATGTCCTCAACACACGTGATTAGTAGACCAGCAATATGCATCTCTTCAACCACATGGATGACTACCCTGGTTACTGGGTGCTATAGCCTGCACACATTTCACATCAAAGCACCACCGTGAGTGGGTAGGGCCTACAGTCACTGCAGGGCATACCCTCCAACAGCTAGGCCATATCATGGCCAGGGCATTAGATTGAATGTGTGTGCTGTCTGCCCTGGAAGCTATGATGATTCCATATATGGCTTTGACACAGCTGTACCACATTTTCCAATATGGACATCCCTACAGTCTCCTAGTGGGGGGTGCTGGGTAACCACTGGTGTCTGATGGCACCCATCAGCAATGCACACACACCTGAACACTCACACCATAATGAGGGGGTGCACAGGCAAGACATATAATTGAGCATGTGTTTGGGATGCTCAGTTGGTTCTGGTATCCGGACACATCCGTGGAGCCTGCAGTATTCACTAGCTACAGCACACAATTTATGGTATTTGCTATGCTAAAAATGATCCTGCAGTAACAGTTGCAGCAGGAACAGCATGGGCAGGGGCCCCAAAACCACTGCCAAGGCCTGTACAGGCACAGTGTGACAAGGAACACCTGAGCAGGGGCCCCGTCCACCCTGCACAAAGACCCGCCCTTGGCAAGAGGCAACACAAGGCATATGCACTGACACAGTGCCCATCCGCCACAGTAAAGGGCCCAAAAATGACTACCTGTGCTGGCCCTAAGGGGGGCACTTTTGCATCCCAAAGGGATCCCCTTTCCCCAGGGAGAAACCCAGGGGACATCGACCTAAAAATTTGGGAGTTTTATTAGAATGGTAACCCCTTTTAAAGTATGGAGCCAACAATGCAGAGCAGAATGTCCAGGAAAACAGCTAAAATTGAGTGGAAAATTTGGGGTACCAATGGTAGTAAAGAACAAAAGACTTTGTCCAGTTCAGCAAAAACCTGTTTCACCAACTTTCTAAGGTCACAATTTAAAGCCCCAGGGGCCTTTAAAATTATGGGGGAATTTCTTTTCTAAGATTGGAGGATGAGTGACATACAAAAAAATTTTGGCCAAAGTTGGGCAAGAAGCCCCAACCCAGACACACACAAACCAATGGTAAGGGGTAACAGGGTGTCCAACCCACTGCGATTATGGGCAAAATGGTTTTAACCCAAAACCACACTGGGCAGGTTGGAAAAACAGACAAAAGTTTCAACCTTGGTAGCCCTGTGCCCCCCCCAAAACCACACAGTAAGCAGGCCAGGCGTTTGATGTGGTTGTGAAAAATAGGATGTACAACACCACATGCATTTTTACTGGGACAACTACACTGGTACCCTCCAACCAGCAATTTGGAGGGCCCCACATACATGGGGTACCTGGCATACCAAAAGTAGCGAATGTGTACAACTGTCAGCTTGGGTCCAACCTACACAGTGAGATCATGCCCACCCATTGCTTGTGGAAGGGATTTGGGTTTGGATGTCCCACCTATGCCATGTCAATGTAATCCCCATGACCTTTGCTACCCTAACACGATGACATCTGTTGGAGAACGGAGGGGGCCAACACAGTACGATTTGGACATGTACACTTTACGTTGACCATACTTGGACTCCACATGACGGATACGGTAATGTGACAAACAGTTAACAGCATACTGGGGGTGCTACACACTCACGGCGGGGTGCATCCCGTGGTCCGGGCTACTGCCAGTAAATTGTATACTTTGGATGACTGTTGATGGGTGTGTGGTCTATTTCTGTCATATGATGGTCATTGTTAATTTACATGGCAGGAGGGACTGCCACCAACAGGGAATATTTTGTTTCCAAACCCGTTTTGGGTGAGACGGGAAGGCACTTCCAGCATGGGACAGTTTGCATGGGGTTTGACATTTAAGCACTGCTGATTGGACACATTTACCCTTTGCTACATTTTTTGACAGTCATATGGATATGGTAGCAAACACCTTACGCCACTCCTGAATTTCTGTTAATTTGTCATCAGCTGGGTTGTCTCCCTTGTGGGATTACACGGCACTGCTCAGATTGGGTTGTAAATTTGGGAGGCTTACTGTCCGGACTTCCCGCCAGTGTAACTATTTTTCGGTTTCATAACTGTATTCCTGTACATAAATATCTGCAAATTACATGTAAATTGGGTTTTGTTAACATTAATCTGCACCCAACCATTATGTTTTCCACCCCAGATTGCCATAACTTAGGAGAACACCTTTTTCCACTTTGCATGGGAACCCTCATTAGGGATATTCAGTGAAATACCTCCATTGCAACTTTCCTATTGGGGGAAAACCCTTTCAGGCTTAGTGGGCTTTTAGGTCTTTAACCTGACAGTCAATTGTTAATGTGTAGCATAAGCAACTTTTCCCGTAGACTACCTTTATTTCTGGGAATGTTATTTTGACTATCATCTGAGGGATGTTCTCCCCGGCCGTCTGACATTTTACAGACATCCCATTTGGGCCTTCAGAATGGTGGCCCATAGAATATTAGACTTCACTGGCGGCCACTACCCCGCCAAGAAAAAGACACTTAAGGTTTGCAACATTGGTTATTCTTTTGGGATTTAAGCAATATGCCTATTACTGTAGCGCTGATACAACAAATTAATTTCGACACCCCTCAACTTTGGCCCCTTTCAACTCACACCATGTCCATAACATTCATTTTGCAGGCACAATCCCCGAAGGGGTCCCCAAACGTAGGGTGGGGAACCTCATCTTTATGTACTTCCTGGTTTTGGCAGGAAATTTATGCCTGTCCTACAGCCTACTCCTGGGGGAAACATTATAGGAAAACCCCATAAACCCGTGGGGGAAAAATTTTTATTGGTTCTATTAACCCGACACATTTACATATTAGTTTTGGGGAATGTGTTTATATCATACTGTTGTTTGTATTTTTATTTTACCCTTATAATATATATTTGGGGGTTTATTATTTTTAATTTATTATAATATATATTAATTAAATATTTTTATTATTATTTTAAATATTAATTTTTATTTAAATTTTAATCTTATCCCCCTTATTAAACTTCCCCTCCACTACACTTAACCCCATGAATTGTTTTATCCCTGGTTCAACCGCATCTAAGCCTAGCAAAAATTTTTGGGACAAAAACCCCCAAAACTTTTTCCCCCCCCCCCCCCCCCCCGCCCCCGCTCCCCCCTCTCCCCCCCCCCCCCCCCCCCCCCCCCCCCCCCCCCCCCCCCCCCCCCCCCCCGCCCCCCTCCGTGAACTTGTGATCAGTATACTGCACGTTATACAGTGGACAGATGTCACCGCTTTTCATGTCTGGGGTGCCCCTTTTTTATATTTTTTTTTCACATATAGTCAATATCTAAAGGGGGTTAAAAAATAATTTTTATAAAAAATATTTACCAAAACTATAAAAAGGGATAAAAATGTCAGGTGGCACATGTGAACGCTTTTCATTCACCCTGTCTAATGCTTTGCTGTCGCTGGTCCGCTGTTGTGATATAAATGCAATATCTACATATGTGTGTACATGTATATATATATATATATATATATATATATATATATATATAGATATAGATATATATATATATATATCTATGTATATATGTATACATATAATATATATGATATATGTAGATATGCTCAGAGAGATAGACATAGATATAAACATATATGTCTGGGGACATCAGCACTATTGAATGTTTTGAAATTGCCGGATAGTCTGCATCGTGATAAATCTGGGATGTAATGTATATCTGCCATGGCGTGAGTGGTAATGCACATCGTCTGTTGTGTGCAGGGTCCCGGGTTTGCATACAGTCGTGTAGCCAGATCCCGGTTATTTTTTGCTGGGAAGACAGGTGATGGGACATCGGATATGGTGATAGTAAAGGCACCTGTTACCATTTGTGTGTGGCATGGATCACATGAGTGACACTAAGCAGTGGTTATTAATGTGCCCACAGGAGGTTCTGGTATGGGTCATATAACTATTCATTGTGGAAGACTACATACTACTTCCTGCAGATGAGGTTGACAGTAGTGTATCCCATTTATCCCCAGGGTGTGATGCAGATTCCTGAGTGTATGTGTGTGTGTAGTTAGTCGGGTGCAGGGCTCAAATATAGTTGCGACAGCATGGGAGGGGGATCCAGGCATACTGAATGGTGTACATTGCAGAACTGTGCCTCGGGAGTGCGCTACTCTTGCCGCACCGCTAAGCTTAGGGGTGTGTCTATATACCTGCCTGGTGACATTGGGAAGGGGCAAAAAGTGGTGGGGTAGTCAGGGTGTACAGGCTGCACAAACAGGTGATGATCAGCACAATCAGCAGATGACATGGCCAGCCCGGGCACCTGAACAGTAATGGGTAAGGTGTGTGAGCAAGCAGCATACACACAGGTTTCTTCCTGCACTCTACACCACCGTGTGTATACCTGCAGGGACATTTCACAACACAGTCCAACCAAATGAGAAGAAGGGCTGCAGCAGGCAACATAGACCAACATGTGCAGGAGGCTGAGGGCAGTGAGGATGTGTCAGCTGCCGAACAACCCTACTACTGGGGTGACATAAGACTCTTATAGGACCCAGGGTGACTTTACTTGCAGGGGCTACATGAGCTGGGGGGATGGTGGAGCACTATGGGGTGGACAGAGGGGCCTCCTACAGTGGCTTGTTGACCTGTGCCTGCCACACCTGACACATCAAACAGGCCGAGGGAAACCCATCATGATGAAGAGGATACCACGGTATGGCCAGTTAGCCTAGGTATACTTCAGCCACAGGTACCCTGCACACAACACAACTGGGGATATCATGGGGATGCACTCCACGGAAATCTGCATCCAGAGTATTGCACCAGTTCACAGACGCATGCATGTCAACACATGCTAGTGAGCACGGTATACATGTCCTCAACACCGCACGTGATTAGTAGACCAGCAGCCCTTGGGCCATGCATCACTGGCTTCAACCACATGGATGACTACCCTGGAGTACTGGGTGCTAGTAGCCTGCACACATGTACATCAAAGCACTGTAGCCAGTGAGTGGTGTAGGGCCATTACAGTCACTGCAGGGCATACCCTCCAAATAGCTAGGGCCATATGCGATGGCCAGGGCATTAGATTGAATGTGTGTGCTGGTCTGCCCTGGAAGCTATGATGATTCCGGAGTTATATGGCTTCTGACACAGCTGTACCACACCTTGTTGCCAATATGGACATCCCCTACAGTCTCCCTAGTGGGGATGCTGGGTAACTCACTGGTGTGTCATGGCCCGATGGCACCCATCAGCAATGCACACACACCTGAACACTCACACCATAATGAGGCGGATGCAGCTTGGCAAGACATATAATTGAGCATGGTGTTTCTGGGATGCTCAGTTCACGTAAGTTTACCTGGTATCCGGACACATCCGGGTGGAGCCCTGCAGTATCTTACTAGCTACAGGCACACAATGGTTATGGTATTTGCTATGCTACACGCAATCTGATCCTGCAGTAACAGTTGCAGCAGGAACAGCATGGGGGCAGTGCCTCATGGCCCAACACCACTGCGCAAGGCCCTGTACAGGCACAGTGTGACTTGCAGCGAAGGAACTACCTGAGCAGGGCCCAGTCAGCTGAAAGGCCATGCGGTCAGTATGACCTGCCCTTGCACACAGCAAGGCAACCACAAGGCATATGCACTGACATTGGCCAGTAGTTACCCACGTGGATTTTTTTTTCCCTCTCTGACCCGCATACACAGTACAATGGTTGCCAAACATGATACTTTACCTGGGTGTCTCGGCCATGTATAGGAGGCAGCACTGTGTGCATCCGACGCCATAGGCAGCTCCCTCCACCACTGTCCTTGTGGTCCAGAACACCCCCAGGGTAAAAGCATCTATCGACCTAACAATTGGCAGTTGTATTAGAATGTGTATTTACCCATTGCTATGTGTAAAGTGTATGTGAGCCGATACCTCCTTTAACCGTGTAGATTTTGCAGAATGTCCAGATTTTTGCGTTACGCATATTTTTTGGTCAGTTTTTCATAAAATTGTTATTTTTGCATGGCAATGTATTGTTATTTTGTGGCAAATTATTTTGTATAAATAAGGCAAGTCACTAATGACTGAAGTTAGAAAATAATGACAGACAATCGAGAGTTTCAGACTCTCATGCCATCCAGAAAATTCATGCTATTGCAAAGAAACCTGTTATTCTACCACCACCAACTTTCTAAGTTTGTAACAGCAATATTTAAAAATTGCCCTATTTTTGGGCCTTTGTCTCACTTTTTATGTATGAAACTTTTTGCCAGCCAGATTTCTTGCTCTAAGAGGTTGAGAGCTATGATGAGTATACAAAAGAAGACTTTTGGTGGCTGAATGTTAAGGCAGCAGTGACAGTACATCGTCCATAGTGGCACCATGACATCTGTTGCACATACTGGGGTCACAATGGTACCCAGTAGTACGAGGGTGTCCCTAACCCACTACAGATTATGGGCCGAATATGAATGTGTGGTCGCAATGATTGCACAGCCCACACACGCCCATGCAGCTGGACAGGTGTGGACCAATACAGACAAATGATATACAATGGCCTATGGATATGCCCAATGAATGACCCCAACCCCCAAAGACACACACAGACTACAGCAGGCCAGGCAGTTTGATGTAGGTTGTGAAAGCTAGGATGTACAACACCACTATGCTGGTATTTATAGCTGGGATCTAACGTACACTGGTATCCCTCCAACCAGCAATTTAGGTAGGTCCACACACTGACATGGAGTACCTGGCATACCAATACAGTAGCAGCAGATGTGTACAACTGTCAGCTGTGCCCCCCCGTCCAACCTACACATGTGAGAGTCATGTGCGCCACCCACGGTGCTGTGTAGGACTGTGGATGTGGTTGGATGTCCCCCACGCTATGCAGACATGTAGCAACTGTCAATGCCACATGACCATTAGCTACCCTGTAGACACAGCATGACATCTGTCTGTGTAGAACGGAGGGGTCGACAACACAGTACTGACTATCTGGACATGTGACACATTCGATACAGTTGACCATACTTGGCATGCTCACACACATGACGGTATGACGGTAATGTCGATCGACAACATGTGTAACAGTCATACTGGGCATGCTCACACACTGAAACACAGGACGGCCAGGCATGCATACACCATTGGTCCGGACATATCTGCCAGTGCATTGCTATACTGTTGGATGACTGTGCTGTATGGTGTGTGTGTGGTCTATTGTCTGTACATATGCCATGGTCTATTGTTAATTCACATGAGCTATGTGCGCAGGGTACTGCCACCAACACGGGAATAGGACGGTTCTTTGTTTGCGGACAGACCGACGCCTTTGGATGCAGACCAGGTAAGGCACATTCCAGCAGGTGGGAGCAGTTGTGCATGGGTTTGCACAGTGTTAAGCACTGCTGACCTCTGGTTACATCACCTTATACCCATTTAGACTCCACATTTCTTTGACAGTGCACTACTGGCATACTGGTAGACAAACACGCTTACAGCCGCTCACTCACTGACATTTCTGCTTACATTTGTCACTCACGCTGGGTGTGTGCAATCCCTTGTGACGCGTATTACATCGGACTACATGACTACAGTATTGGGTATGTCTAACCATTTGGCGACGGCAGGCGTTCGACTGTACGGACTTGGCGGCCTGTCCAGTGACGTAATCATATTATATGCGTGTTCCTCATACGATGTGCTGCCATCTGCCTGATACATGGGAACCGATACTCTGCAATGCTGACATGTGAATATGGTTTTGTTAACGCAGCTGTCCACCGAGTCATGCTACCGCATACCTACTGTATGTTTTCCACCTTTCAGATTGCACGATGGGAGACTGTAGGAGTAACACCTTTCCCACTTTGCATGGGACAGTCCCTCATTAGGCATATGTCATGTGACAATACTCTAGCCATTGCAACTGTCCTGATTAGGGGAAATTCTCATATTCTACGTGTCTGTAGTGGTTGCTTGTTATAGGTCTTGTATACCTGACATGTCAATATGTTATATGTAGTAGCATAAGCAACTTTACTGCTGCTAGACTACGCTTTGATTTCTGCTGATATGTATATTTCTGGACTATGCATGGCTGTAGGTATGTTCTGCCCTGGTACGTCTGACATTTCTACAGAGCAGGTCCCACTTTGGCCATTCAGAATGGTGGTGGCCCTATAGATCCTATATGTAGAGCTATCACATGTGTCAAGGCAACGCATACCCACAGCCAGTAGTAAACTGACTACTTCAATGGTTTGCATACATTAAGGTTATTCTTGTAGCATTATAATTGCTAATACTGTTTCCTATTACATGTAGCTGTTTCTGATACAACAAATTAATTTCTGACACCACTACACACAATATATGGCCTCCTTTCCCGAACTCACAGGCCATGTGCCATAACATTCGTTTTGCAGGACACAACGGCCCAGACAGGTGTGTCCCTCAAAGGCGTACGGGTGGTGAACCTCATCTATTATGCTATCATGTACCTAAGTTGGTCAGGAAATGATGCACTTTCTGTCACTAGCAGACCTCACATACCAATGGGGGAGAATGAGCACTGTATCAGGAACACTGCATAACACCCTGTGGGACAAATTTAGATGATTGGTTCTATTAACCAGACACATTGACAGTCATTCACGTTTGTCGAGGTAGATGCTGTTTATGACTCATACATGTTGTCATCTGTCATTACCTGTATTCTGCCACCTGTCCACCTAATATCACTAGTTCTGGCAGTGTTTAGTTGGACTTTGTTACATTCTGATTCATAACTATGGACGTCCATGCTAATCGGGTACACGGCACTGATTTGGTCCCTATGTATTCCCCCGATGGTTTACAGACGATCCGGTAGATGTGCTCTTCAGGTTTGGGAGGTATAGACGTCTGCTATGCCCACATAGGTATATTAATGACTTCCACTGGGCGGGCCTACTACATCTCTGCCAACCAGCACCTGCACACTTAAGCCCATTATTGCATACCCATGGTTCACCTACCTGACACCCCTCTACAGCACTCATGACAAATACTTACTGTGAGCGCAGCTGAGGTATGAGCACACCCCTACACATTGCCCACTCTCCCCGTCTCAGGACACATGTCATACGTTTTGTCAACCCATGTATTATCGCACTTGCACAACCTACTGTTCCATATACACCTACATCCTGCTCACATCGATGACAACGGGTTCACAATTACAGTGAATTTTTGGGGTCCTGCAAGGGACACCGTTATCCATATTTAAAATGTAGACCTTGCAGATCTCTCCCACTGGTACTTTCCTGCCGGTGTTTTGGACAGCAGTGTATTAATCTTTATTGCCTGTCGTATGTCTGACCAGCCTAGCTGGGCGGTGTGGGGGGTACAACATTTATTTATTGAACCTCCCAGTCACATATGCCCGGGATGTAAATATGTTACCCCTAATTGCTGTAAAGTAACCTAGTTATGTACATGTGTATATCTACAATGACATATATATTTGTTTTGTGTATATGTGTATATATCAATACCTGTTGCATGTGTATATATATCTATCTATATGTATATGTAGTATATCTTTGTGTGTGTGTATATATATATATATATATATATATATATATATATATATATATATATGTGTGTGTGTATATATATATATATCTATATATATATCTATATATATATCTATATATATATGTATATATATATATATATATATATATATATATATATGTATGTATATATATACGTTTATATCTATATATACATCTGTGTGTCCATTAACCTATACATTTCCCGGACATAGACACCTACACATGCGTATTGGGTTTTATCTCTGCTTCAACAGCATACTATTGCCTTAGTCTTTATGACACCGACACTTCACTCCGGTGAACTTGTGATCAGTATACTGCACGTTATACAGTGGACAGATGTCACACGTTTTTCATGTCTGGGGTGCCGCTGATAAGTGTGATGTGATACAGTGTCATTCGACCTATTACTCGTATGCGCAGCCTATTATTCCTGCTACTGTGTTTATTTCTGTGCACATTCATATTATTAATGTTAATAGAATGAATGTTTGTGTTACTGAGATTGTACGTCAACATATTGATGTCTGCATGTAGTTGTATCTTTCTGCTTTCCCAGTTTGGGGTTGTCACAGCAGAACTCCGTTCCGCTCATGGTTGGCAGATAGGTTTTACATGCCGGGCTGCCAGCCCTGACGCACAACGTCTGACAACGATACACCCATTCACGCATGCCTCCATGCAGATGACGCTCTATCTGGGAATCGCACCTACGTACTAGCTAACCTCCACGTGCCACTCCATTGCAACCAGTGCAACATACCCTAGCACTCCTCTGTCCATAATCGCATATCCATAGTTTCTCCAAGCACACCCGTGTTGAGTTTCCATGCATAACAGCCATTATCTACCTGATATCGCAGCCATGACACACCTTTACACATTGCCCTCTCCAGAGCGTTGGGGCCCTACACACATTTTGTACCACCTCGTGTATTCACAGGGTCCCCATCCATTCATATTTGCACATCGTTCCTTTCCTGGTGTTATGGATTATGAACGATTTGCGGGTTACAAGTGTAGGTGGTCGCAACATGCACTGCATTCCGTCTGTGTGTAATGTTGATGTAGCACTTCAACGATGTTATGGCCACTGGTATAACCCTGCCTCTGGTGTGCATACTGGTGCTCTACTCACTCTTGTGCAGCTTTATCTGACATACGCTGCAAGCACTTTATAATACCTTACCTACTCTAGATTCCCTTCACAACCCTTTTGTTTGCTTTCGTCTTTCGGTGTTCATTTTATATATATATATATATATATATATATATATATATATATATATATATATATATATATATATATTTATATATATATATATATATATATAGATATATATATATATATATATATATATATATATATATATATATATATAGATATATATAGAGATATATAATTGCATATTTCTGTCATGTCTGTGGATATTTATACACACATCTATATATATATATATATATATATATATATATATATCTATATATATATATATATATATATATATATATATATATATATATATATATATATATAAAAGTTACAGCTGTACAAGACAACATACATTTGCTATGCTACAAGCTGCGTACACCCGCGCAGGCGCTCTTGCATCTACTTATTCTGAGTTACATATGTTTACTGCCACTTCTTTGTGATTATATGTGCCTTATTCCTTATGAAAGTACCACTTTGATTGATGGAATCCAGTTAACGGCCCCATGCGAGACACGTGGTCACCTTTACATGTATAAATGTTGGCTTTACAGCACAGAGGCATTCATTGCACAATAAATTAATATGTGCTATAGTCGTACTTGAACCAGGAATGCCTTTACGTTAGGCGGTTGCTCTAACCACTACACTATTATTGTTCTGCCTCATTTATATGTATACCCATGGTTCATAGCTACTCTGACATACACCTCACCGCTTCACTTACACAGCAGGCATCCATTCTCCTGCTGGGAAAACCGCAGTATTACACTTCTGACATTCCCTGTTTCTTACTGCTCTGGACATGTGCTGCATGACTACTCACTCCAAGGATATTCAGAACTCCTACGCTTATAGTCCTTGCACATAGGTCTGTTTGATTGTCAGGGTGTTCATTTGCTGGTGTCGGTTTAGGCTTGTCCGACTGGTGACTAGAACTGCCCTATCGCTGTTCAAATATCAGATGCAGCACATGGACAGAGTTAGTCCAGATTTTAAAATTCTGCCTGTTTTTACAGATGCAGGTGTTTGGTCACCTCTGACCACATTATTAGGTCGGCGCTACATAATATAGGGCAGGGAGTGGTTCCACTACATAATATGGGGTGGATGGGGGGTTTCCACGTGTTTCCCTTCACATTTGACCATTTCATTCATTTATAGATACAATGGATATTATTCTGGACATTGGTCATAAATTCACTACAGGTATGCAATAGTCCTGTCAACAGATGTGACAGTTGGTTGGTGTACATATGTGTATGGACCTCTGTGATACTCGGACTCGTTTCTACAGTGACAGGGACAAGGCTATGACAAATCAGGGACAATCACGGACACTTCTACCATATTAGTACTATTAACTTGGAAAGTGTTGACAGATTCGTATTACTACTAATTTTCTGCAGTTAAATGCATCTATTACTCTTAATTGTTGTAATTAGTCATTCTCATTCAACACCTTTCCTCCAAAAGTCACTGGCTTTGTGAGTGATTAAGAGGTTGGCCAGTTATTGTGCGAATGCTGTGACCATTGGTAGGGTTGACACATTGTCATATGTACAGGTTGGGATATATTCTGGGGACACCAGATTGTTTAGGCCAGCACATACCCACGGTCAGTGCAGGTTTAGAACATTCATTATTTTCCTAGCTGTGAGCCTATACCTTTAGTACTTTAGTTGTTAGTCTGTTTCTTGTACGAATTATGTATTTTCAATCCTGACATGACCGCTTTAGGCAACTGTTACATGCAGTATGGTACTAGTTATTTCCTACAATCACAGGACATTTGGCATTGTATCATTGTTGGTCAAGACACACCTAACCACACAGTGACTGTCCCTCACACAGTGGATCAGGGGGTATCCTGTTTACGTCAGTGCCTTCATCACCCTATTTCCAAGTGCCACTATGCGAATGTGTACAATATATTCTCTCGATTATTCATGTCGGGACACGTGCGTCACGGGCAGGTGTTTGATCCTGGGTAGTAGGTTCTGCATGACCATCTAGGGCTAGACAGTCTCGTGCACCACTACTGCACATTCCAACTTGTGTCCAGATGTCTACAGGACTGGACATCATGTCTTGATACCCATTCTGATGTTTACACAAGTTACTTATCCCATGAGGGATATCCAAAAATTTAACAAGACCAATATCGACCATTCTTTTGGCTTTACGAAAATGTGCTGGGGGTTTTACATGCAAGGGATACATAGTTTACAATCCTGAAACTGCCTAGGGTGACACTGCCTACTACATATGAGTAGTGGTCACTATGTGTAGATGTGGCTGCGCCAAGCTAGTAGGCCAAGTATGGCTGGATTTGGTGGACGTTCAGGTATGGGGGCAGGTTGCATGCTGTGGAGGGGATGCTGGGTAGTCAATTATGCATCCAGGTGTGTTGCATTTGAATTGGCCAGTTCCATCAGGACCAATCTGTGGGTATGTGCCGGTGACATTTCTGTACATTTGTATCGCACATTTTAATATTCATATGTTTGTGGGATTGTGTTCTACAGTATGGCCTGTCAGGTTGTATTGCAGATGTGTATACATGTTCTTTGTGTTTCTTTCTGATTCACCCGCTGCTCCCTCATACACCACCAGTTCACCTATTCTGCATATGACACAGTCTCGCCTTTGAGGATTATACCATTACCCCCCCCCACACACACACACACACACATATTCCTGACACTCCATCCATCACTGCTTTGGTTGATGGCCCATGACACGGTCAAGGTAACACATTGCATACACTACATATGTCAGGTACCTGTATGGTTGTGTGGACTACCCTGACATGTTTCACCTACCACATGCTATACATCATGCACATCGGTACACGTAAATACTTATCTTTCATGACATGGTTGGTACACCCGGGTAATACCCGTTCAACTGTGACACATCCTGACAAGTACGGCTTGGACCTCATATGTGCGGATTTTTGCTGACTGCTCTGATCATTGGTAGGATGCCACCTTTTCCTATGTCCAGGATGGGATATATTCCGGACACATATCCGATTGTACTGGACAACACATACACACAGTCAACGCTACAGATACTACTGTTCCTTTAAGCCTACATGTTGCCTTATTGTTGTAGCAGTTTATATGCTCCTTCTGTTTCGTTTTCATGCTTATTCTATTTTCTGTCACATATAGTATGTTAAATACGGACATACCTATTGTATGTGACTATTACATGCGTTGTGGGATATAATTCTGTCATATGGCCGCTAGATATTTACATTTATCATGGTTTTGTTATGGACACATCTGCTCAGCTGTGTACTCTCCCTCACAGTGTGGGACAGCTGGTGACCCTGACCATTGGGCTGGATGTAGCTATTGGCGGCGCGCTAACATGATGCGTTCCACTTGGTATAACTATCTACACTGCGTTGGACTACGGGCACACGGTTTTCAATGTCATTTGTTTGAGGGATGGGGACCCAAAATTTCCTACCGTGCATTTGTGTTTGCTTCTTCATTTTGTGTTCACAGGAGCTGTGTTGCATGCTTTGCATATGTTTCAGTATCCATGGACACTGACAGATGTGATTACTATTGCATTCAAATTGTTATATGCAAGCATTTTAGGTTGCACATCAACAGCTGACATTTCCACGCCTCCATGCTGCAGTTCGACACGCCCTATGCACTCGCGCTCATTTCCTATGCACGTAGCTGTGGCGGCAGTACGCCTTCATTAATATGCATTTGGTGCTACTGCGCCATCTTCATGCCACACGGTGGGCGCAAGCCTAACGCCGGCCTTGCGCCGAGCTTCATGAATCCCGGGGCCTATATTTATATATATTTTTCTTTAGCTGAGCTTGATTTGTTTTATATGATGAATATATTTATAATAACAAAGTTTTAAACAGTAGGATTTTACTTAAACATTTTATGCATTTCACATAACAGTTTGTTCTATTAGTTTTTTAATGAATTATTATCCAATTAGTTAATTATGTCATAAGTTTTGAGTGGCTATATAAGGACTGAGTTTTGGGATAGGTGTTTCTTGGTCTGATGAAGCGACTGTGAAAGCGCTTACCTGTGTACACCAATAAAGTTCGGGTTTTGTCTTACTAGTGGAAATTCGTATTGTGTTGCTGCATGGTTGCCTCTGCCATCATTTTGCTGTCTATTACGTTAATATACTTTTTCGAGTGGAGAGGCATTTACTTCACTGATTGTGTTCCTCTTTTCATTGTTATATAATATTTTGTCTCAAGAATATGTTTGAAGTGAAATTCTTTAGACACAGTAGTGTGAGTTCAGAATGAAACATATAGATCTCAACCTGCTAAGGGGCCAATGTGGAACACAGACCATAGCAATATGTGCCAAACCATCAAAATATGGAACACTCTATTTTTGCACTGCAAGAAAAGCATACCTTGACCACAGCCATGGCCTTTATGTGCAAACACACATGCACACACGCACACACACACACACACACACACACACACACACACACACACACACACACACACACACACACACACACACACACACACACACATTAACCCTTGCCATACCTCTCAACTGCCCAGAATTCTACAGAATGCCCAAATCTTTGCCTCATATTTTTCGTCTGTTCCTCATAAAATCATGTGAGCATCTGTGGGAATGGGGGAAAGCTAAGTATAACATATCTGTAGCTTTATTACCATTTGATTACACTAACTAGCTACAATGAGACACTCCCCCAATATTGATGTGTTGTAGTGTAAACTGCCATGTAATGTATGTCTTCATTATCAGTATCCTTTAAAAGCTAATAGAATTATATTTGTAGGTCATCTGTAGCACTTTTTATGTTTGAAGGCAGGTTACATTTAGAAATCATACCATTTATTTATATAGGTCCTTCCCTCCTGAACAGGTACGTTTCAGAGACATGCATTAAGTTAGAAGATCCATTCATAAAGTCTGCATCACATCACAACTTTTTTGGCAAGAAAAAACATTCCTACATGAATAGTCAAGTATTTGGGAGCTCTCATTAGCTGCCACCCTCAGGAACAGTTATCTGATTGGTTCACATACTGCAATGGTGATTTGCTGTAATTGCAGAATATGAGCCAATCAAAAACTGTGTAGCACAGCCAATGCTGTTTCAATGCTGTTCATTGGGGAACAGCAAATTAACTATTTGATTGGTTTGTACACTGTGTTGCTGATTGATAGTATTTTGCGGTATACAAACCAATCAAAAGCCTTGTAGTGGAGCCAAAGCTGTTGAATGCAGAACAGTGGAAATGAGGGTTCACTTATGGTTGAATGCAGGGTGCTGTGCATAACCCGGAGCACTTGGCTGCTCAGATGAAATGGAAGTCAAACACCACCCACTAAGGTACTTTAGTTTTTGAACCACACACACACACACACACACACACACACACACACACACACACACACACACACACACACACACACACACACACTCGCACCAATTATACTGTTTGCACAAGAAATCTGGATAGAGCCTCAAATAACAGGGGAACAAAGGACCAAAAATAGGGGTGGATTTTAAAAATTGCTCTTATAAACATAGAAAGTTGCTAGAATAACAAGGTTTCCGTTAACATGTATTTTATGAAGCAGAGGTGTGCACATGAGAGAATGAGTGAGATGACTACTGACAGCAGCAGCAGTAAAGAGGTTTGCATACCTCTGGACCTTTCAGCTGAAGAAATCTGGATAAAGCCTTAAGTAAACAGGGAGCAAATGCTCAACAACAGAAACAGATTTCAATTAGAATTTTTCTTATAAAATTATAAATTTGCTTAAGAAAAAGATTTCTGTTAACATGAATTTTCTGAAGAAAATAAAACTCTAGAACTCAAATCTTTGTCATTATTTAGTGACAGCAATCTTTAATAACTCACAACAAACCAAATGTTTTAGGAGTAAGGAATCAAAAATATAAAGTAAAACCCAGGACATTTTTAAAGTGTTATATTTTGGATGCAAAATGCTTCCTCTAGCACCCTTAATATGTACTACAGCAAGTTTGAAACATTAAGAGGAGAACCTATTTTACATCAAAAATAAATAAAAAAAAATATAGTAATAAAAAATATATAATTCAGTAAGTAAAACACAATTTTACAGAAAGCCCATTCACTAAGTGCAATAATACCCTCTAGGGTGTGTGTTAATGTATAATAAATGCCTCATAGCATCCCTGCGTGAACATTAATTACACATTAACACACACCCTGTCAGGCATTATTGCTTGCTTAAATCATTCTATCTACTGCGGCCTGACTGTTACACTCCTTCATTTATAATTCCATTTGCTTTCCTTTGCAACCCTCATTTATAATTCCATTTACTTTCCTTTGCACTTCCTTACAGAAGTTTCACTTCTTCCGTGCATGGCAACCATGCAAATGTTTTTTTTCTTTTTTTAGTGGATGTGCAAAAAGTGCAAAGGCTCATCAGAGCTGGCTCTAAGGATGCCTTGTATGCCAGACATAGATTGCCTCTCAGTAACTTGTAGGAGGCTGAGTATAGAGATAGGGCTTTAAGGCAATCCTTGTATGACAATATATTTATACATTGTATTCTCCTGATAAGAAACCTCATGGCCATTCTAACCTTTGCATATGCCTGGTAAAGTCCAGGCTGAATGGGGCATTATACTCAATGATGGGTCTAGTAAGGGCCAAATAAAGTGGCACTATGACTTTCTCAGATTTGGATGCCATACCCTTACTTATAAGTTGGGTGCCATATAATAATTTTCTTTCTACGTAGGCAACATGTTGGTCAAAGGCCAGATTATTGTCTACATATTGACCAACTGGGCCAAATCTTAGGCATGTCTTACCAAGGGAGTAATTGGCCTGGTGGCAGTTTTCCCAAAAGGCACCATAATGCATTTTTGAGCATTGAGTTTTAATTCGTGACTTTGGCACTTTGTGTGTGTTACACACTCTTGTAAGATATTTGTGGCATGGGAGAATCTATGCTGGCTCCCGATTTGCAGTAATCTTTAAACTTGGTCAGCCAAAGGCCCTTGGCATTTTCTGAGAAGCAGATGCTAAATAGGAGAAGTCCCAGGATAGAGCCCTGAAATACCCCACTAGTGAGTGGCCTCTGTGTGGAGGTGATTTCACCAATCCTAACTTTCTGGATCTTGTCTGTGAGCCATCTGGCAATTCAGCAAATTATGTAGGGGTTTATACCATGTTTGGTGAGTTTGCCTACTATACTATACTCAAGTGAAGTATTGTATCGAATACTTTAACCAGTTCCAGGTAGTAGATATGCACCATCTTCCTCTCACTCATTGCCTTGGTGACCCTCTCAAAGAAGTCCATCAGATTTAATAAGCATGACCTACCTTTGACAAGCCAAACTGGGTCGAGTCCAGAGTCTGAAGACTGCTTATGTCTTTTTATTCCATGGCTTTGCATATTAGATAAGTCAGGCTAATTGGTCTGTAGTTTACAGGATCGACTGATGATTCACCCTTGTGAAATGGGATAACCATTGTAGTCCTTCATTCTTATGGTACTAAGCCTGTTGTGAAGTTATAGTTGAAAATTGACTCAAGTGGTCCTGATAAGTCAAGTTTCAAGTTATTTAAGAGGCATTACAGGATACTGAAAGGACCCAGTGAAGCTGTGTTTTTGTCCTTAATTAGAATCACTAAGACCTGCTCTCTTTTAATAGTTGGGGGTTATGCTAGTAGTTATTTCATGGAGGAGGCAGGTGTCACTCTACTTAATGAAGGTGGCACCACTGACCACCATTTTGGCAAACTGGTGTGTGCTGCCTTTGAGGTTTTCAACATAGCCTTAGATGGTCTTGTGGCAGTCTTTAGCCTGTAAAGCTATTGTTTGATTTAATTACTCCTCATAGTTTCCTATTTAGTTTAGAGAGCTCCTATCATTATGGGAGTTACTGTTCCTGATTCTAGCCATGACTTTTTTTTGTATATACCCTATTAAGGTTAATAAGGATAATAATATCGTCAAAGAAAACTAGTATTGGATAGCAATATAATTATATTATAATATATATTATAATATAATTATATTTGAACAGCAGCTGTTTAAACAATGCAGAGGAGTTGCTATGGGGGCAGCATGTGCCCCCATTTTTGCAAACATTATTCTTGCATACTGGAAGTTGGAATACATTATACACTGTCCATATTCTAGTTATTGGTCATATTACAGCTGTTTTTTGGATGATATTATTATCCTGTGGAAAGGTGATAGAAAAGAGTTAGATAGATTTTTCCTATATATGAAAGAAAGCACAGATTATTTGGAATTTACCACAACCACATGGGATGAAGCTGTCAGTTACTTATATATTACCCTTAGTAAAGATAGGGTTAATAGACAGTTTAATTCAAACATTTATAGGAAACCTACTTACTCAAATATCTTATTGCATTACAACAGCTGGCACCCCCTTCACCAAAAGAGGTCACTCATTAAAGGGCAGGGGTACAACTAGCCAGAATGTTATCAGACTTAAATGAGTTTTCGATACAAATGGATATACTTAGATATATGCTGTATAAGAGAGGGTATAATGGAGGAAGTGAAAAGTAAACAAACTAATGGTAATTTTTTTCCACTTTTAGGGACAGCAAATGTTGCCCAGGAAGGAATTATTGAAATAGAAAAAATGGATTTTATAAAAGCTGCAGTGCTGACCTACAATAAACAGTTTTAGGATATTAGGGAAATTATTTACCATAATTGGAGTATATTTAGTATTGATCCAGAGTATTGTAATATTGTAGCAACATCCCCTAAAATTGTTTACAAAAAGGATGTTAGCTTCAAAACTATGTTAGAAAAGATTAAACCAAGGGGACACAGTGGGGCAATGAGAAAATGTGGCTATTCCCTACAATGTAAATACATGTTAGAAAGCAATGAGCTAGATATCCCCAACTATGGCAAGCATGTACTTAGTAGGAAATGTAATTGTAGTAGCAAAGCGGTGGTTTACTTTGCTCTTTGTACACAATGTTCTGCTTTCTATATTGGAAAAATGATTAATACCTTTAGAAGCTGCATATACCAACATTGCTATGACATTAACAAAAAGGATAGTAAGAATGCTTTGGCAGCACATATTGCAACAAATGAAGGACATGAGTTTAGATTTGTTATTATTGACCAAGCTGTTTTAGGAGATAGAGGGGGTCCTTTGAATGACTATTTAGAACAAAAAGAGTTTAAATAGCAACTGCGGACTAATGCTGGTAATTATCCAGGTTTGAATAGTGCATTTTCCATCAGCTCTACTTTAAGATTAAGAGCTGATTTTTATCTGTGATTATGAGCATGTATAGTATCAATATTTTTTCATTGATTTTGTGTGTATATATATTTATTTTACTGAATTTGTGGGTGTGTGAGTGCATATATATATATATATATAAATGTTTCTAGTAGGCTGTATCTACCTTTAAGTAGGTGGAGTTCATTGAATGTTAATTATTAGGGGTATGGTATATAAAAAGATGGGGCTGGGTTTGTATTTGTATTCTGATGAAGTTTCTCCTTGGGAAATGAAAGCGCTAAAAATAAACTACTTTGGAGTGCACTTCTGACTTGGTTCCTTCGTTCTTTATTTTCTATTAATTTGTGTGGCTTTTGGACATTTATTTATCTAAGAGACTGTGCTAAATGTACCATTAAATTGCATAACTAAAACTATTATATATAAACTTGAAGAAACACATCAACATGAGCTGAAATTCTTCTGGACCTGATTAAGGCAGGCCTTAAGTCCTGGGCACACTGCCTAACTGATAGCATCCATAACTAGTCAGTCCAGTGGCACTGTCAGTCAATTCAGCTCTCACTTCATATAAACAATAATAATCAAAGACAATAACCCCTTCCATCCTTCTATTTCCTTTACAACCAGACAGCCCTTGTAATGTCTTTTTGGTCTCCTCACTTTTTCTTCCTTTATCCAAGGCATTTAATACTATATTTATAAAAACTCTCTTCCTTATACCTCCCAGGGCCATTGCTCTTCTGGTTTCACATAAGCTAATTCTGTTTACTCCCAAGCAACTCTGTCTAAATAAAAAAAAATAATCTTTAAATTTAAAATTTTAAATTACTTCAGTCCAAAACACCAGGACTAAATTTGTAACACACACACAAAACTAAGTTATCATAGATGATTATGAAATTCAACCATGTCAAAAATCATGATCTGAAACTAAATACCAAAAATGCATTATTGTATCATTTGGGAAGTCATCCACCCCACGTATGTATCACACTGACAATACTCCCCTAATAGTTGACCCAGTTGTTTGAGATTTGGAAACTTATGAGGACAGTGACCTAACTTTTGACTGTGTATATTGTTGTAAGAAGGTCCTTCTATGTTGCACAGCTTATAAACAAAAGGATTGTGTCTAGATCTAGAACTGTCATTGTTCCACTTTCCTCAGCCCTCAATAGTCCAGTCACTGAAAATAATGCCCCCTTTGGCATGTATCTGTCCAGAAACATGCAACAACTGCTATTTCTCGACTAAAAGGATAAATGCCTAAACAATATGCCCAACGTGCACTGACTCAAAGCCATATCACTATACCCGTTATCCTACAGACTATTATAGGTGACCTGTATCTGGCATACAAGGCATCAGCAAGTCAAATAGCATCAGAAATACTTGGTATAAGGATCTAAATCTCTTCTGCAACTTCAATAGAATGGTTTAGAGGGATAGGAATATTTCACAGAGAAAACCACTGCTATAGAACAGACTCCCCATCCATATAAAACAGAGCTAATCACTGTCTATTTTCAAGTGCAAATTAGATCTGTGGATGGGACACACACAATTTACCCCAGGAATGCCCCCATACTATTAATGGACAGATGCAGCTTCTAATGCTTTATCCTATGCATGGGTCCCTTCAAATTATCTGCACACTACTATCGCACATACCAAAGATGGTTTTAGATCCAACATTTATCAGAAGAATACATTTTTGTAACTCCTACCTCCATTGTTCAAGTTGTCACCCTTTATCACAGAAAAAAAGTTTGGTCAGGGGCAGGCAACTCGAGTAACCCATATGACACCCCATTTTGAAGATGTAAGAGAAGAACTACTTAACTTAAGATGCATGTTTTGGGAGAGAGATTATCCCAAGAAAATGGTGGATGACATTATTATGGGGGTGCATAGTGAATGGGGAAAAAGGTGTAAACCACTTTCAGGTATGGGTCTTCCTAATAAAAATAACTATGAGAACTTAAATTAATCCAAAATTTATGAAAAAGCATGCGTTATACAATATAGTCCCATTTTGGGGGAAAATAAAAAGTATTATTAAGAAAAACTGGAATATCTTTCCAGTTAATTCGGATGTTAAAAGAGCGGTAGGGGATGCACTGTTATTTATTAGTAAAGTGGGTAGTAATGTAAAAAAACATTTTGGAAAATAAAGTGGATGAGTATTTCTGGTATAGGTACAAAGCCTTGTGGTAGTTGTAGCCAATGCCCCTATATTATTAAAGACTCTAAGATCATTTTGGGAAATAATATGCAAAGTAAAATTATGTTTAAGAAAGGGAACTGTTTTACAACTAAGATAGTCTACTTGGCTAAATGTGAAACGTGTTGGATTTTATGTTGGAAAAACTGAGTGGGCTCTGAAAAATAGAATCTATGCACATACGAGATCAAAAACAAGAAAGAAATTAATAAAGTAAAATAAAGATGGTAAAGGAGCAAACAAAGGCTGCAAATACTCAACAGCATATAAATTCCTTCCACACAAGTATCGAAGACAGGAACAGTCCAAACTGGAATAAAAACTCACCATACCACTCACTTTACCATCTTTATTTTACTTAAAAATTTTGCTGCTAGTTTTTTGGTAAGGAGCATTTACTCCCTGGTGTCATCGTTTTGTGTTTGATTAAGAAAGAAATTTATGTTTTATACAGACATTCCCTTGTATGCAAGGAGTTTGTTAGATTTAGATTTGGTATACTTGAATATATAAATATTGACCCGAGAGGGGGAGACTGGAAAAACCTTTTATATAAAAAAGGAATTGCAATGACAGCTGAGACTAGCTGCAAATATTTCATCTGTGTTGAATGATTTTATTTCTATAACGCCAGTTTTAAAAGAAAAAGCTGAAAGATTGTAAAGAGGGTTTTGTAATTACACTTTCTATCTTACTTATAAGGTGATGACAATGATAATAAGTTTTAATATGTATTTCACAATTCTAAGGTCTGGTATTTGATAAATCTTAAACAAGTTATATCAAGGTTCCATGTACGATAGTTAAGGATTCACAGCATATATTTATATTTTTATTCATTGTTTTAATCCAGTTTGTGTACAGGAAAACATGATCAGCCTTTCTGACTGTTCATTAGTGGATAATTAGCCAACAGTGAACAGAAAAGCAGAACTTTCCTGATTTTCTTGCACATGAACTTTGGGGTTTCTTGATGGGTAGTTATGATGGTTATTTCTGTGAAGTAAATGCCCATGATGAGAATACAGGAATGGTGAAAGAAGTGACAGGTATTCTTTCTGTAGAACAGTGCCAGATCTGATAATGTGACCTGAAACAATACCTCCCTAATTTCCACCAGCAATCTGAAGTAGAAATGTTGCTCTGCAGAGATGGAACATTGACAGCTAAATATGAGTTTGGCAGTTACCTAAACTGACATAGAAAACACAATAAAAAGATTTCCAGTGACAGCCCACCAAGCTCAGATGATCTATATCCATGGTTTGTTAAAGCATGTGTTGAACATATTTTACTCCCACTAAAATGCATATATCACTTCTGCTTCTACCACAGCATGTTCCACAGATTATGGGCAGATGTCATCAGTAATCCTATCCCTAATACATATAACCAACAACTATGCACAAATAATGACCTACCTCAATACGTTTAAACCTAGGAATAGTACTGGAAAATGTAGTATACAATGAGCTAACCAATGACATCGTGGGATAACTCTCATGTGTCCCAACCAGCATAGGCTCTTGGCCATCTGTTTCACAATGATCTGAAAGCTACCTGATGATACCTTCATGGCTAGGGACAAAAGCCAACACACCAGAGTTATGTTTACAGACTTAGCAAATATCTACAGAGTGGTTGACCACCCCTCCCCTATATAGCACTATAAACACATAGTAACAGCTCCATGTCTCCAAACATGTTCTTTGACTTCCTTTTCTATTATTGTACATTCAGTTTTAAAATAGGTTGTACCATCTCTGCTCTAGCATCTCTAAAGAAAGGATGAGCTGTCTGTCCTCTACTTTCCTTCATTTGTATCAATAAACTCCACTGAGACCCCCCCCTCAATCTTTCCTTAGTATTATGTGCTGATGATGTGGTCATCTATAGTCCGCATTCATCCCCTGACACCAGTCAAACTCAGCTTCACTAAAATGTCTTCTGCCCTGCCCCTTTAGGAAACATTTACCAAATCTTAATAAAACTAAATGAAAACTCCAGCCAAGCTAGAGCTTCCAATAAGTGACCTCCTAAACCTCCTGTAACAGAGTCACATGGGATATATGCAAATGACCCTTATGAACATCAGGTGTTTCAGCTATATGGTGATTCTGATTGCCCTGTTTCAGCTACATGGTGATTCTGATGTTCATAAGGGTCATTTGCATATATTCTATGTGCCTCTGTTACAGGAGGTTTGGGAGGTCACTCATTGGAAGCTCTAGCTTGGCTGGAGTATTCATTTAGTTTTTACTGATTAGTTTGTCAGTGTGATCTTCTCACTCTTTGTTTTAATTTGTTAGTTGGGATATTTTGCAGTCACCCTAATGATAATGGACATCGGTTAGGTATAACAACCCTGTGTTTCTTATGCTTAGTTCAACACTCTGTTTGTGCTATTGTGATGAGGTCATGACAATGCTGACATATGCATATCCATAGCTAGTGGGGCTTGGCTTTATTGGCCTGAAATTATCCATTAAAACGACTTCAAATATAAAAATCATGGGCAATCAGAATTTCCATATAGCTAAAATACCTGATGTTCATAAGGGTCATTTGCATATATCCCATGTGCCTCTGTTACCTGAGGTTTGGTAGGTCACTCATTGGAAGCTCTAGCTTGGCTGGAGTTTTCATTTAGTTTTTACTGATTGTTTTTTCAGTGTGACCTTCTCACTCTTTGTTTTAATTTGTTAGCTGGGATATTTTGCAATCATCCTAATGATAATGGACATCAGCTCGGGATAACAACCCTGTGTTTTTTATGCTTAGTCAAACACTCTGCTTATGCTATACTGACGAGGTCATAACAACACTGAAATATGCATATCCATAGCTAGTGGGGTTTGGTTTATTGGCCTGAAAATGTCCATTAAAATGATTTCAAACATAAAAGTCATGGGCAATCAGAATCGCCATATAGTTGAAACATCTAATGTTCATAAGGTTCATTTGCATATATCCCATGTGCCTCTGTTACAGGAGGTTTGGGAGGTAACTCATTGGAAGCTCTAGCTTGGCTGGAGTTTTCATTTAGTTTTTACTGATTGTTTTTTCAGTGTATTCAGATAACAACACATTTAAAGCTCTTTGTTGCTAAATCATTTGTTTTAAACATCCTGTAAAATTTTTTCATTCAACATTCTCATTCTTATCAAATCAAAAAACATATAGTCAAAACATATCAAAAGGCTAAACTTAAAAGGCTCCTTCTATCATATCCATCTTAAATCTTCCAAAAATCCTTAACTCACACCATTTTCAACTCAAAAAAGCAAAAATAAATTTAACAGCAAAACATATTGTTGAGAAGAAAATTTCATACCAAAAAAAATTGCAAAGAAAAATGTTAAAAACACTATCAAAAAAAAAAAGAAATCCCATCCATACCTCCATCACCACCAAGAAAAAACCAAAATTCCCACCAAAAAAGAACCAAACTAAAAATTTTCACTAAAAAGAAAAGAAAACCTCAACTAAAAAATCAATACTACTACTAAAAAAGCAAAACACCATGTAATCCAAACCAGAAAATCCAAAACCAAAACATATAAGAAAGAAAAGTATAGAAAGCCTCTATGAAACTTTCTACCTCTCCAAATGCAGTTCATGTACCAGTACCCTCCAGCAGGAGAGCAGTATGCAGTTTATTTTACCTATTTGCATTCTCTCTTTGAAATAATTCAAAGCAAGAAATTAATCAATAACTATGTACCAAAAATTATGTCACTAAATCTTCAGTACACTAAACCAACAAAGCAATATGTTGGCATACCATTACCATCAAGAAATATTGGCCTCACATTTTTTTTTTCCATTTCTCAACTACTACACTTTCTTTGTATTCCTTTTTTATAAGTTATCCAATAAGTACCATTAGTACTTTCCTACAGTTACAAGTTTTTTTACTTTCTCCTTAATTTTTTCTCCCCTTTCTTATGTTTCATACCTTATACTATATGTGAAAACATGTAGTATAGTTTCTGCTTTATGTGATAACCTTTTGATTGTTACATGTTTTCATATTTTTAATTTTTTGTTGTTGTACATTTTTCCATTTTATTTTTTCTCTATTTAATAAGTTTATTTAATTATTGATGTATAAAATTTTGTAATTATTGTTTTATATGTTATTGTTCTCCAATTTCTGAAATTTACCACTTTAAGCTGATCAGTAAAATCATTAAAAAATATAAATAAATAAGTAGATAAATAAGTTAATGTATAAATGTCAATATTCATGCATGCATGTTTTGCTAAATAAATAAGTAAATGTTGTGTTCTCCCTATGTATATTTTTCCTGTGGATATGATTTGTAATACTTTTGTTTAATTTATTTGTATGTTTTGTGTCTGTCCCATTTTTGTGTTTGTTTGTTTTTGTTCTGGGTCTTCCCTTTCTGTTTAAGTTGTGGCCTGAATGTGTGTGTGGAAGTCTCTAATTTCTTTGCTCCAGCTCCCATAGGGTCTACCTCCATCTAAGGGGACTTGTTGGTGATAGGGGAGGCCAGTAACACCTGCCATTGTGATGACCTGAAGGGGTCACTGGTGCCTTCTATGTTTGCTTCTCAGGAGGGGGCTAAAGGCTTATCTCATGAAAGTTGGATTGGATGGGGTCCCCTTGGTCTTCTGGTATTAGTTATGGAGATGAAGACTGCAGAGATGTGTTAACACTGAATGCACATTTCAACAATATAAAATGCTGTCTGGCATGGCTAGTGGAGTCACATAACCATCAGACTCTGAGTATCTGGTCACTAGTGGTACAATTGGCTCAATCTGGTTTTGTTGCCCACTGGACCACCTGGACTCCTGTCATGACTGGATACCACTATATCCCCATCCTGTTGCCTTCTCTGCTTTATTTGTCATTAGTTTATCACTTGTTCACTGTCTAACCACCACATGTCACAAGTTGCCCACTCCTCTGTATTTTTATATCTTTTCACTTTCTTCCCTACCTTTTGGGCACAAACCACCTCACTATGTCTCTCTGTCTATATATTCTATATTTGATGATAGACAGGGCTGACATTTTGTTATGCACATCCACAGTGATCTATCTTGTGGCTGTTATGTTGTCTTCCTTATGCCAGTTGTGTGTGAAATGTAGCTATGTGCTACTTTATTACATGCTTGAACAAGCATCAACTTGGCTGTACTAACCTGCTTTAGTTGTGACATCTGTCACTTTTGTTATGCGTATTGTAGTGGTCACTCTCCGATAGAGCAACTATTGCTGCTTGTTATGTTATCATTGTGCTTCTGTTTCTTTCACAGACTTTTGCTAGGTATGTCAGTGCTATCCAGTGCCTAGTGCATGTCTGATTAGCTGTCAGCCAACTTGTGCAGCAACCTCCCCAAAATTAGCACTATGCAGGCACACCATACTTGTCTATAAATTCTGAGCAATAGTTCATGTATCCTCACCAATATTTGTCTGCTCACTTGAGTTGGAATAATTATTTATCATTTTATATCATTAAGCTCTAGACCTGTTCATGAAACATAGTAAAGACTGAATTTCTTCCCTTATTATTTTTTGCACACCAGCCTCTCATTGCAATATCTTGGTGTACATGCATTTGTAAATCAGTATCATTACATTTCTTAAGTGATTTTACTTTTTCTTCTGATTCTGACAACTGTGGTATTACACAATGAATTTCTAGTTCTGCTTACAGTTCCTCATTCTGGATATATTGCATTAAATATATCTGCTATGTGTATAGTTCTTTGCCCGTTCTGCATTTTACTGTTAAATCATGCTTCACTAAATTAATTAATATTTTCTGCAATCGTAGAGGCACCTGGTACAGAGTCTTTCTGAATATGCCTGGCAGGGGTTTATAGTCTGTCTCCTCCCAAACTTCTTTTCAATAACATATTTATTCAAAAAAATAAGTGAGAAGGTCACTGAAAAACCAATCAGTAAAAACAAAATGAAAACTTCAGCAATGCCAGAACTTCCACTGAGTGACCTCCCAAACCTCTTGTATCAGAGGCACATGGAATATATGCAAATGTCCCTTATGAACATGTTTCCGCTAATTGGCAATTCTGAATGCCCATGATTTCTTTTGTCATTTTAATGGACAATATCCGGCCAATAAAGACAAACCCCACTAGCTGTGGATATGCATATTTCGGACTTGTGATGACCTCGGCAGCACAGCGCAAGCAGAGTGTTTGACTCTGCATAAGAAACACAGGGCTGTTATACCCAGCTGATGTCCATTGTCATTAGGGTCACTGCAAAAAATATCCCAAACATCAAACTAAAACAATAAGTGAGAAGGTCACTGAAAAACCAATCAGTAAAAACAAAATGAAAACTCCAGCAAAGCTAGAACTTCCACTGAGTGACCTCCCAAACCTCTTGTATCAGAGGCACATGGGATATATGCAAATGACTCTTATCAACATCAGGTGTTTCAGCTAATTGGCGATTCTGAATGCCCATGACTTATTTCATTATTTTTAATGGACAATTTCAGGTCAATAAAGCCAAACCCCACTAGCTGTGGATATGCATATTTCAGCCATGTTATGACCTCGTCAGCACAGCATATATCTCATGTGCCTCTGATACAAGAGGTTTGGGAGGTCACTCAGTTGAAGTTCTAGCTTTGCTGGAGTTTTCATTTTATTTTTACTGATTGTTTTTTCAGTAACATTCTCACTTATTGTTTTAGTTTGTTGTTTGGGATATTTTTGCAGTGACCCTAATGACAATGGACATCAGCTGGATATAACAGCCCTGTGTTTCTTATGCTTAATCAAACACTCTGCTTTTGCTGTGCTGACGAGGTCATAACATGGCCAAAATATGCATATCCACAGCTAGTGGGGTTTGGCTTTATTGGCCTGAAATTGTCCATTAAAATGACGAAACAAGTCATGGGCATTCAGAATCTCCAATTAGCTGATGTTCATAAGGGTCATTTGCATATATCCCATGTGCTTCTGATACAAGAGGTTTGGGAGGTCACTCAGTGGAAGTTCTAGCATTGCTGCAGTTTTCATTTTGTTTTTACTGATTGTTTTTTCAGTGACCTTCTCACTTATTGTTTTAATAAATATGTTATTGGAAAGAAGTTTGGTTAGAGACAGACCATAAACCCTTGCCAAGCATATTCAGAAAGACTCTGTACCAGGTGCCTCTAAGATTGCAGAAAATATTAATTAATTTGGTGAAGCGTGACTTAACAGTAAAATGCAGAACAGGCAAAGAACTATACACATAGCAGATATAGGCCTAAGAGCAAGGCTGAAATTTGAATAACATATTTATGGAATTTCTCACATTTGTTTACAACTTTAACACTTCATTTTTAAATCTTAGTATATATTTATTTTGTACATCTGTTAATGCTTTTAACTTAGAAATAATTGTTCTACTCTTTTGGTAGGATCACAACTGCCATCACATTGTCATTCACAACTGCTTAAAACATAACTAACTTATTTGTTTTATTATTTTAATATTGATACAAATATGTTTTAATAATAATGTATGCTCCAATTGCTTGAGTTGCAACAAAGTAATCTAATTCATTTAGTCAGTTTAATCAGACCTATGAGCCCTTCAGCTACTTTTCGGATCTGACTCAGCAGCAATAGTGCTCCTGCATCAAGCCCCTTAAAAACTTTCCCTCTCATAATGCATATGTCACTATTTGTACCCAGATCTCATTTGCCACTTTTGTGACTAGATGTGGGACAGGATTCACGAAGGCTTGCACGGAGTGTAAGAGACGTGTAACACTCCATGCAAGCCTCGCGATCCAGGAACAGCCCTAAACTCCGTGTGAGAGACCAGCTAAAACATCTCTTACATGGACTGGGTGTGGACATGCTAAATACCTCACTTGCAGCTGAAAGGTATGCAAATGAGGTATATTAGCGATCCACAAAGCAGAAACCAGCCCGTATAAGAGACATTTTAGCTGCAGAAATGTACTCAGTCGACAACTGAGTACGTTTCTGCAAATTTCACAACGGACCCATGTCAGCTCCAAATAAAGGCTGCATATGTGTCAGGCAGCACGCCAATGGCCAAATATGTGGCCATTGGCAAGGTAACCTGATGCAAAAATAATAAAAATATAATTTTTTTTCGGCGATGTTAAACTCCAGCGCAGCCCGTGCAAACGGGCTGCGCTGTATAAAACATAAAAATGAAGGTTATAAACCCACAAATGTGGGTTTTATACAATACATGGAATGACAATGCAGGGACCAGCAGACCAAAAACAACATGGCCACCGTGTAGTGGTTGCTAAGGGGGGAAGCTGAGTGTAAGAAATGTAACTAAGCATTAGTAGGCAATCTCATGTAAATGAGGGTTAGGATACTGAATCTCACAGTCACATAGCAAATGAGCACAGTCTGAGTAGTGTAAGAGATACATAAGGGGGAGGAATAGAGTAGGAGATAGGTGACATCACAGGGGGGGATGGTAGAAAGAAATGCAGTTCATTGGAGGTCAGTGTAACATGACAGATGACAGACACAGATCAGGAAAAGAGGAGTGCCACAAGATAAGTCTGGGAAAGTCAAGAAATGGAAGGTGTACACTGTTACTTACACTAAAGTTTCTTGCTGGGCGTGCATGCGCATGTGTGCGCACCATGAAGCGCAAGTAGGGCAGTGTGTGCGCGTGTAAGGCAGACTGAGCATGTGGGAGCATGTTGGTAGATGTTTAACACTGTTTGTGCTGGTGTGCGTGCATGTAGGGCAGGCTGAGCATGTAGGAGGCTGTTGGCAGACTTGTAACACAGTTTGCGTGGGTGTGCGCGTGTTTTAACCTTAATAATTAGATTCTGAACCATGTAAGCATGGGTGTGCGCGTGTAAGCCACTGTGAGCGTGTTTCTGTTGGTATGCATGTTGCTCCCCCCTGAGGAAACAGAAAGGAAAAAGGAAGCAACAGAATTAGTAGGAAGCTAGCAGGGAATACTGCTGAAGCTAGCAGGTGAAAACAATTAGAAGCAGGCAATTACACAGGCAGAATAGTAGCCCAGCCCAGCACTTAAAACTCTGCAAACAACAGTGCAGGATGTTTCTCTCAAGAGACACTGCAAGACAGGAGTAAACTAATAGAAGTGAAAACTGATAAAGCTTCACTCAGAGCAGAAATGTTAGGGGCTGCCATAGCTGTCATAATGAGACATAGGCGACTTGCTGAGGGTGGTGACAATGCAGATGGTGCCAGACAACCCACAGTGAGGAGACGGAGAAGAGTGTACAGGCCCAGGGTCACCTACCACGGGTTACATGAGCTGGAGATAGAGCACTATAGAGTGGACAGAGAGCTCCTGCAACAAATAGTTGAGCTGTGCAGGCCACGCCTCACACACAGAACCAACAGAGGGGAACCCATCCCAGTGGAAACCAAGGTATGTGTTGGCCTAAGAATACTAGCAACAGGTACCTTCCAGAGACCAACTGGTGATATGATGGGGATATCACAGGCATCAGCCTCCAGGGTACTGCACCAGTTCCTGGATGCCATGTCAGCACATGTCGGTGATCATGTTTATTTCCCCAATGCCCGTGAGGTATTGGCCAGCAATATGCGTCTCTTCCAGCAAATAGCGGAATACCCTGAGGTAGTGGGTGCAATAGACTGCACGCACATATGCATCAAAGCACCAGCCGGTGAGCAGGGTAGGGCCTACATTAACCGCAAGGGCTTCCCCTCCATCAACTGCCAGGTCGTGTGTGATGCCCAGGGCATAATAATGAATGTGTGTGCTGGCTGCTCCGAGAGTTACCATGATTCCCACATCTGGCATTTGACGCAGCTGTACCAGACATTTGCCAATGGGGACATCCCACACGGACACCTAGTGAGGGATGCAGGTTATGCACTGGAGCCATGACTGATGACACCCATCAGAAACGCACACACACCTGAACAGGAATGCCATAATGAGGCACATGCACAAACACGTAATGTAATAGAGCATGTGTTTGGGCTGCTCAAGTCACGGTTCCGGTGTCTGGACACATCTGTTGGAGCCTTGCAGTTCACACCAACTACATGTACCCAAATTGTCATGGTATGTGCTATGCTACATAATATGATCTTGCGAAAACAGCTGCAGCAGGACCAGCATAGGGCTGGGCCAAACAGCCCCCCACCATTGCCAAGGCCATCACAGGCAGAGCGTGACTTGGAGGAGGAACAACCTGAGCCTGCCCCAGTAGGCAGAAGGAGGTGTGCCCAGTATGCCCTGACCTTGGCAAAGAGGCAATGCATAGCACATACACTGGCTCAGTATGAACCCTGGGAATGATACCCCCTCTGACTCACTCAAATAATAACAGGGATGCCTAAAATGACATGACCTGCTCACAAACATGTACAGGGAGTGTAATATGCACATCTGACAGAGGCAGCCCTGCAGCACCACCTGAGGCATGAATGCCATGTGTTAAGTAATGTAACACCATGTACTATATGCACACCTGAGCACCCTGACTAACATCCACCCTCACCAAGCATGAAGCCACAAAATGAAGATGGGATGATCAAGTGCAATAACTGGCTGAAGTAATGCAGTTAGTCAAAGGGGAGCCAATGTGTTTCAGGCTGGGAAGACATGCGGAGCATGACATGATGCACCATCTGCTAGGGGTGGCGTGCACCTATCAGTCCATGCCCCATGGATACTGGCAAAGGCCGTCAGTACCCACAGCATGCCCTGAATAGGTAAGTCTCAAAACACAAACCCACCTTCATAGGTACCACAAGGGATAGGAACCTAGATGTAATGCTACCCAATGGCAGAAGTCTAAACAGCAAGATGTGTGCAGTGTAAACGCACACAGTATGGAGAATGTAGATATCAGTCCTGTAATAGAGAACTGGGTCAAGGCTCACATCAGCACCCTAACACTTCCAGGTCACACCTCATACTGTGCTGTACAGCCACAAAACACAAAACATGGAACAAGCTACAAAAGGAGGGTGACTAGCAATAAATGTCAAGGATAGCCACACCCCCATGTTGGTACCACAACAAGAAGCAGCATGGATTAGCTATGGTCAAATACCAATGGCTAAAACCACCTCCCAGTATATAGCCTGCTGCAGACTACTGTCCTAATACCAGGAACTGCACCTGGCCTATGTTGGAATACATGAATATATCAAGCCCCCCAAACCACATTATATTGCTTGACTGAAAATACCCAGACATACACCGGGAGCATTATACTAGCACCAACACAGTCGGAGAAAAGTTCCCTGAATCCATAAACCAAAATGGCCAGGAACAACGTACCACTTCCACAAGAGGGGTAAGCATACTGGATGTGATAATCAGCAACATGTGTACTGGATGGCAAGATGAGAAGTGTATCCTTCACTGGTAAGACCAGACCATAGAGTAATCACACTGGATATACACATCCTGACCCCAGTCCCTGGCCAGAATACCACAATGAAAAACATGTGTAAAGCATAGGTTGCACCCCTCCAAACTGATGTGGAATCCACAAAAGGCCCTGTGCAAGTGCAGAATATGGGACACACCGCAGAACATGTTATACAGGCATTCCATGAAGACAGCCATGAATGCTTGGAGTATGCAATCACAAATAACAACAAGACACAATGCCATACACGCAGGCATCTGGCATGCTGGACTCCAGCCATTACCAAACCATGCAAGAGAATGAGGAAGCTACCACATGATAGAGCAAACATAGAAAGGGAAGTAATCACTGATCAGTAGTATGGCAATAACATATGTCCACACATACAATCCACTAAGGCCAGCCACAACAATTAGAATCTGTGAATCCAGAGGCAATGTGACACCTGTCCCAAGTACACAGACAACCACAACTCCCCCCAATAAATACAAATATATGTGATAGATGCAACCATGTATCCAAACCGGAGGCTGAGCTCCCCCAACTCGGTACTGTCAAAACTAATCAGGAGGAGAAGGTAACCACATACACCACAAACCCAGTCCCACATAGACCTACCACAACTGTAAACCAAACACATAAACACAGAAAAACATTCCCGGAGGCCCTAATTACAAACACACCACACCAACAGAAGCCTCCAAAGCAGATCACAAGCAACCACAACCTCCAAACATAGCACATGCAACACATAGTACACAAAGCTGGTGTGCCAAACAGTCACAGGCCAGAAGGAGAAACAACATGCCTGATACAGTTGTAATAGGTGTGTGTATAGGCAGACACACTGCTGTCCCACTCACCAGACCGAACAAGGGAAAGGATACAGTAAGCTGCCTGTAGGCTGCCACAATATGCCACATAACACAAGTACGCAGGTCACCCCAAAGCAAGCAGAAATATGATGCACTCAATGTCCATGCTGGTGTGAATGACCTGAGATGTACCTCCCTGGTCTACATGAAAAGAGACATGGATGAGCTCTCTGAGTATGTACCCCAGGCTGGTATGACACTGGCCATGTGCAGCATACAACCCTCACCAAGAATGATGCCACAGTACAAACACAGAATGATCATGTTTAACAGGTGGCACAGTTACAGCTGTCAGTCCAAGAGGGTCTAATGTCTGTCTGCTTGAGATGTCAAGCATGACAAGCCATGCTGCTGTTCCAGGGATGGCTTGCACCTGTTACCCCTGTGCATCTGGTACTGGATAAGGCCTTTGCCACCTCCATAGAGCTGTATATAGGCAAGGCCAAAAAGACTACCCACCACCCTAGAAAACATAAGTGGTAAGAAACATAAGGGTAATGCTGACCAATGCCAGATATGTAAACTGCAATATGCATGCCCCTGAGGCACTTCCCAGTATGGAGAACATCGATGTCTGTGCAGTGACAGAAGCCTGCTGCAAGCCTAGTGATAGCACACCAGCACTACCAGGTTATATCACATATCATGCGTTATGGCCCCAACACCTGGACCAAAACATCAAAGGAGGGGGAGTATCCATATGCAGCACAGACACCCATATGGCCAGGTAACTGACAATGCACAAAGCAGCAGAGACCACCCATGTGCACATAAGTGTAGTCAAAACTGCTGTACAGTCTGTAGCATGCGACAGACCACATTCTGACACACAAGAACTCCACCCAGACATCCTGAAGACACTGGACAGTATGAATGTCCCACCAAATACCAGACAAGGTATACACAAAATACCACATAGGTGGCAAACCATTATGTATGCAAGGAGTAATCAGGGACCTAGGGACACAAGTCGACAGTAATCTGTCATGTGACACTCACAATGCCAATGTGGCTAGGAAGATTGTCGATATTGGACACCGTATCATGAAAGGATTCACATCTACATCAACAGAGGTCACTGTGCCACTGTACTGTTCCCTTATCAGACCCATAATCTAGTACAATGACTCATATGGGATGTACCGTACGTGACACCTGCAGCGGTTCGGAAGACCTCATAGTTACCCCACCAAGAGGATAAAGGGTGTGAAATATATGTCATATGCTGCCTGGCTGTAGACACCCCAGCTGAATGCAGTCACAGACTGCCTACACAGAGGCATTGTATGTCTGTTGTACAAGGCCATGTCCAACACAGGAGTAATGGACATGCTCCACCACAGGAAATCAAAGCCATTGGAGCTGTGAGAGTGACAGATGTCAGCCTCAACACATAATGAAATAGGATGTGCTGGAGGGACAGATACATAACCCAGAGGGTCCCCACACCCAGAAACAGGATCCCAATCCATGTTAGGCAGAGCCCCTCACTGACACCCCTCAACAGGAATATTGCCAAGTGGATGGATGATCGTACATGTACACTGGGGTTCTTCACTGTGTCACGACCAGACAGAGGCACAGTAAAGAATTCATAAATGGCCATAATAGTCACATAGCAAGGGGCAGCAAAAGACACACACACACACTCTGGCTAGGCTTACTAATGCCCTAGGGTGGATAGCCTAGTATGAACCCATGAACCTATGAAGATACAAACTGTACAGGACACTAAGGATAATCACAAGGCTTACTTAACTGATGGTAGGAACCATGTTGGGCATCCACAGATATGCTCCGAATCACACAGATATTACAAACAACATACCAAACACACACACATATTGCTAACATATAACCTGACAGGTGCAGTGCAAACCCCCCCCCCCCAGAATGCAAAAGATCTATCCCAGCAGACTGCTGGTCCCCTGACATTGCAGATGCTGAGGTAACAGCCATCATCTGCAAAGCAAAACACACAGCAGCAAAGGTATGTGATGGTGTCCTGGGCTGAGGCCAACATGGACTCCAAGAATAATGGAATGCCAAATCACACTACTGCCCAATGTCAGCCTTACCACAGGATATGTACCCAAAGAGCAGTGTACAACAACAGTGGTCCTTCACAACAAAGGTGTTGCCTGAATGGATACTGTAAACTACCACCCCAGGATCCTGACAAGATTGGTCTGCACAGCTATGGAAAGGATCAGTATGTACCGCAGACATAAAGCTATTGTGGACCTACTGATACTGGATCCTACACAGTGTGGCTGTCGTAACTGCAGATCCTGCCCCTAAACATGTTTGACCCATTTGAAGCAGTCATTAAGGTAATTGATGAGGGCAATGTGGTCCACACAGCGTAGCTGGACCATGCATATGCTTCTAGACAATACCCTACGAGTTCAGTATGGATATGTTCACCAGCTTAAATATATACCCCTATGTCAGTAGAGGGGTTGCAAACCAGACCAAGGACAGAACTGACATGGTCAGACATGCTGCATCCATGTCAGACTACAAAGCAGATATGAGTGGCATCCCACAAGGCCCGGTCCTGGGCCCCCCGTTCTGTATATATGTCCCATAGGTATAGGCCAACATGGAAGGACTGTGACTGAACATGTATGCAGAGGAGTACAAACAGCCCACCATATCCGACCCCCAGCTGACACAAGCAACCAACAAAAGGGCCACCTACAAACAGACAACTGGAGCCATAGCCATGTCAGCAAGCTAATTGCAGAACTGTGTATAGACAGCCACCATGGATATACAGTAAGTGCCCACAAATTACCACACAGGTGTTAACCCATTACGTACCTAACATGTAATGAGAGACCTGGGGACAAAAGGTGATAGATATCCTGCACTGGACAAACATGTGGCTGTAGTGTTTGCAGAAACATACTATATACCCACCCAATCATGAAGGTTGTCAGATGTAGATAAGGGGAGGTCACTGTGGCTCTGCAGTCATCCTTCATCAGCGTCACAATTAACTACAATAGCCCCTGTGGGATATACCTCAGCAGACACCTCCATCAACTGTAAAGTCCACAACAGTACCCCACCAGGAGTAGCAAAGAGCATGAACAGATGCCATGTGTTGCCTGAGTAAACAAACTGCAGCCCCACACACTGCCATACTGCCCAGCTACAGGCAAGCTGTGCCTGATGTATGAAGCCATGTCCAACCTGGAATCAATGAACATGCTGCACCTTGTACAATATGAATGGCAGTGAGCTATGCACATGAGAGACCTGAACCCCAGCACTGACATACATAGGACAAGCTGTACAGAATGATCCATAACACAGAAGGCACCCCCACTCTTCAGTAAACTCCCGGTACAGGTCAGCCAGAGAGTCACCTATCGACACCCCTCAAGAGGAATCCTGATGAGTGGATGGGAGATGGTAGGCTAACCCTGGGTATCACTGTTATGTCAGAGGTAGACGGAGGCACAGTATACTAACCATGACATATGTCATGGCAAACTCCAGTTACAATGTGTGTCGAAGGACAAACACACCCTGTGACTAGTATCAGAAATGGCCTAGGGAACATCGCTAGTGTTTGCCAATGTCCACCCATGTTGTGGAATTCACTACTAATGTTGGACGAGCCTGGTGTAGGTAGTCCATATCTGAACATAATGCAACATGGTCATATGTGCACAACTGGCCTCTACACAGTCTGTTGTGCTCACTATGAAGATGTCAAGCAGTGATAGGACTAAAGCCCAGGATACTGTCCACCACAGTGAAAGTACTGAACCAGTACACTATACGGTACTACAGTGTTAGGTCATTATGAAAGTATGTTGACAACTGTCTGCAAAGTATCACATGCAATCCCTGCAGGCACAGTATAATCCCTGTTGTGGCAGACATGAAGCAGTTGGCCAGTTAGTACACAACATGACACCCAACACACAACCATAAACATGAGATATTGTTGAAGTTCACACACACCCAAATATGTGGTGGACTTCAGAGTGCAACATATGGAAAGCTCACACTGGGCATGCTCGCACACTTTGATAAATGAGGCATATGTCAGACAACATGCCATGGAAAGGCTGAACTGGGCATGCTCACACACTTAGGCCATATGTCCGTTTAGCAGTTGGCCACACATATCTGGTATTTGTACGTGTCATTCCAGGAACCAACCACAACACAGCAATCTGCCCAGTGCACACAGTAAATGACTACAGAGACATAAGTGATATAGTGGATCACCGTCATATGCAAACATCTTCCACAGATACGCAAGTTGGTCGTAGGAACAGGGAATGCTATGGCAATAAAGACCTGCAAACAGTAGAACAGCACAACAAATATTGTGCATCTGACAATTGAACATATGGTTGTAGAGGTCAGTACTAGGCTTGTTGCCCTAGGGAATGACAGCTCAGCCAGAGTGTGCTTGGCATCTGCATCCCCAGTACAGTAGGCTACTGTGCCACTGTAAAGTTGGTCACATAAGGCAACGTGTGAGGCTAGTGAACTGTGCCTCTGTCAAGCAGGGACACAGTGGAGATCCCAGTGTTTGAATGTGCTAAGCCACAGCCATGTTGTCGGTGTGTGCTGGAACAGGGTTGCTGAGGATCTCTAACAGTAAGTGGCCATCAATAACAGACTGAGGGGAGCCCTATCTGCATTTTCTGGACAATTCTACTGTCAACACTGTGTTGTGATGATTATGTGTGAATGAAGTGCCGTACCGGAACTGTTCACAGATGTCCTCCCTCTGTGGGCTACAGCTCTGCAATGTATTAGCTCACTCTGTCTGTTGTACGGCTCATATATGGCTGGTGTACACCTGACAGGTGTCTTGTTGTGGAGCAGTCATGGGTATATGTGGGATAGCATGATCAATGCAAACTGTACACATGCTCATAGAATGCAATTGTCAAGGATTATGCTGAGTGGCCAGTATAATCCCCCAGCATGGGTCCTTTGAAGTCGTCCACCCCAGTCTTCACAAGTGTAGAGTCTGCTTGTGCTAAATACAGTTTGTGTGCAGTGACAACCTTGCCTGGGGGTGGAGATGGGATATGGATGTCCAGGGAAAGGTGGGTATGGTCAGATATCAACAATGGTGGTCTACCTCTAGTGTGGAACAGTGAGTACCTATGTTGCAGATGGACAGGTGCAATATGTATTCCCCCATGTGGCTGTGGTGTGTGGTTCTGCCATAGCACATGGACCCACAAATTGTAGTGGCTGTAGGGTAAAGTGGTAGAGGCCTGAGTAGTTATCACACACAATATGCCTGTACCTGATGTTAACAACTGGAATGGTGTATGTGAACACATGCATATCCTGGCACTGTTCCCAGGGAAGCTAAGTGTGTGTCCTGGATGTGGGTGTGGTGTTCTGGACTGGTTGTGTTGTGTGTTACAGGTCCTGTGGTCATGAAGCATGGTATAGAACATAACCTGCCAGTGCAATGTGCATATCTGACCCTGACGTAGGTGGCTGCAAATGCATATATATGCTATCCCCCACCTGACAGGTAGTATTAGATGTATATACCCCTGTAGAAATAAAGATGTCAGCACCCTATAAATACTGCAGGTGCAGACCAGATGCCCAGTAATTCGGTTAGTGTGCTCTGCTAATGCGTCTCCCTCAAGTGTCATAATATAGGTAGATAGGGGTTTGGATCCTGCAACTGCCCAGTGTGTGTGGAGGGGGGTTAGTGTGTGTGCAAGTCTGTGTGAGGGAGATGTCCCTTTTGGCAACTGTGAAAGCACTCTACAGGATGCACATTCCCCTATTTCAGCACGGATGATGTCAGCACCCTATAAGTACAGCAGGAGAAGGGAAACCTCCCAGTAATTCAAATAGCGCGCTCTGCTAATGCTTCTGTCATGAGTGTCATGACATAGGTAGGGGTTTGAATCCTGCAACTGCCCAGTGTGTGTGGAGGGGGGTTAGTGTGTGTGCAAGTCTGTGTGAGAGAGATGTCCCTTTTGGCAACTGTGAAAGCACTCTACAGGATGCACATTCCCCTATCTCAGCACGGATGATGTCAGCACCCTATAAGTACAGCAGGAGAAGGGAAACCTCCCAGTAATTCGAATAGCGTGCTCTGCTAATGCGTCTCTCTCGAGTGTCATAATATAGTTAGGTAGGAGTTTGAAACCTGCAAATGGCATGTGTGTGTGTTTGGATGTGGGGACTTTGTGTGTGTGCAATTCTGTATGAAAAACATGTGCTTTTTTGCAATCAGGAGATCACACTACATGATGCACATTACCCTTTCCAAACAGTGATGATGTCAGCACCCTATACATACAGCTGGAGAAGAAACATCTACCAGTAATCTGAATAGGCATTCTGCTACAGCGTCACTCTCAAGTGTCATAACATAGTTAGGTAGGGGTTTGAAACCTGCAAGTGTGTGTGTGTGGATGTGGGGAGTTTGTGTGTGTGCAATTCTGTATGAAAAACATGTTAGTTTTGGCAATCAGGAGATCACACTACCTAATGCACATTACCCTTTCAAAATGCTGATGATGTCAGCACCCTATAAGTATAGCCAGAGAAGAGGAACCATCTAGTAATCCGAATAGTGTGCTTCGCTAATGCGTCTCTCTCGCGTGTCATGACTTTGTTAGGTAGGGGTATGAATTCTGCAAATAGCAAGTGTGCGTGTGTGTGTGTGGGGGTAGTAGGGTGTGTGTAAATGCAACTGTGAGAAAACAGATCCTTTTGGCAAATACTACAATACGCCAGATGCTGCATATTCCCCCAGTAAACACAGGGGATGTCACCACACTATCAGCACAGCCAAATAGGGCTAGTTGGCCAGTAATGCCAATAGTGCGCTCTGCTACTGGGTCTATTACCATTGTCAGAGTACAGATAGGTATGTTTTGGTAACCCACAACTGCCACGTGTGGTTGTGTCACACATTATGACCTTGTGTGGGTCTTTGTGCATAACAATGCATGCCATTGCCTAAACCAGCAATGGCATTGCACACATGATGTATGTGTGTGACACATACACATAAATACCTGTGACCTGCAGTAGTTACCATGTCTGACACATGCCTCGAGTGGATAAATGGTATTTGCAATGCATAACAATATGACTGTGTCTTACTGTGCAGGGGCCACACGTGGTATGTGTCTATACAGTGTGGGTATATATGGTAAAATACCTACAGCAGGGGATACACATCTGGTCTGGGCCATATATTCTACATGTAGTCGATGTACAGGTGCTGCATGTTCCCACCTGTTGTGGGAGTGGTAACATGTCATTCCACTGCAATTCAGTGACCACATGCTGGGAACCCTTCAACTAGTGTGTTGTAGCTACATTAATGCTCACGCACAATGTTTGGCTGGATGCAGTCCAGCCATATAAAGACAGTTCTTGAGACTGTCATATTGCCAGTGTTGTTATGGAGGATAGGTGGTTTTCCTGTGTATGGGAAGGTTGTGTGTGCCAGGCTATGAACCAGACAGCAGTCCGACACACTGTTAGCTGCACATGAAAAGGCCCTGATGCTTTGTGCTGTGCCAACAACCTGGAGGTGTGTGTATCTGTGGTGCCTTGAGATACCACCCCCCTGTCCATGTGTGTTACATGTGTAGGGGATGACAGGCATGGTATGAGGCATAACCTGGCAGTGATGGGTTGCACCTGTGAGCCATGAATCATGCCTCTGGTACTGCACAGACATTGCAGTTCACCATGCTGAGGACAGTGTCCAGTGCATGCATCTTGCGGTGTACACTGCTGGTGTTGTGTAGCAGCACTGTTAGTGTCCTAACCTGTGTGATACCCGTGGAGGTGGCTATGTAATCCGTGTCCTGCAGCATAAGGCAGTATGTGTGTATCAAGGAGCTTCGACAATATACATTGGGCCATGGGTGTCACGTGCAAGCTGCCCCTTGCACATCATTGTGGTTTCCCTAGCATGTAAGCACACGTTGACAGCCAGCGGATACCCTATGAATGACATTGGAGACTGAGCAGAATGTAGACATACAACACCCTTCCTACATATAGTGGTAGCATACCTGGTGAGGGTATGATGGCAACCAAGATCAGGCTCATACTGGCCCATGCCACATGCTGAGAGATCCCTTCTATGTTCCCTATCATGTAGTCCAGGGAGGTATGTCTCAGGTCATCCATAGTGGCATGGTCAATGACTGAGTCATATATGTCCATGCCTCTGACTGACCTGTATGCATGTGTTTTGTGGTGGACCATAGTGCCCCTGAGGCATATCACTGTGACCTTCACCATGTACAGCCTGTTGAGCGGGACCCCACTGCAGCAGCCAAGACAGGTACCTGACACATCTGTAGCAGGTGTGTTGTGTAGCCCTACAGGCTGTGAGTGTGTGGCACAGTGTGTGCCATGTGTGGCATGTGCTCTGTTCCGACGTAACATATGCCTGTGTGCCAGCTGCGGAGGTGTGTGATGCTCAGGCAGGATGCTATTCTGAGTCCCCACGTATGCTCCAGTGTGTTCAGCTTGCTGTCAGTGCGTGTGTATGTCTGACTGGTATTGTAGTCACTGTAGTATGACATGCCACCTGACAGGGTATGGCATTACTGGGTTCAGAGTGCTCAGTCCCCAGATTGGCTATATGGTGGCATCCCACACATGTGTTGTACGTTCCTGGCCAAGGGTGATGGTTGACTGCATACATGTGGCAGCTGTGACATTGCCACATGATTCACATAAACCTCAACTGGACCATAGAGGTGATTCACAGGTTACCTTTGCACATGCTACCCTAATAGTGTGATTGCCATGGTGAGTACCAACACATAGGGCCAATGGGGAACAACATACTGAAGGTGTGTATGTGTGGGTGTACTGCTACTGTTCCATAGCACTGGCATATATGACTGCACACGTGGGTAAATGCCAGGTAAGACATGTGCAATGTGTCACAGGCAACGTACATGCGAACAGGACAGACAGTGACGTTCAGTCATGTGTAAACTTGACATACATATTGTACGCTATGCAGATGTCACTAGGAGTCCACAGAAGCACTGTAACTTTGCATTGCAGGTGGAAGCAGTGTTCCAGGGAACCTCAAGCGAACATGCATGCAAACAAAGCTACAGTAAGCAGGGTTGGAAGTAGTCCATTGTAGAACAAAGAAGGGGTAACACTAACAGTAGGTAACAGTGCAAATATGTAGACACTATTAACATGTACCCAGGAATCCACAGCACAGATGCCCATGGTAGAACTGATATTATGTCATAGTTAATTGTGATTTGGATTACATTGGTACTGCACACATATCAACATGCGCAAACATCCAAATTGCATAGTCGTTGTGGGCAACTTGACACCATTACTGTACATGTCCATCATTGCATATCACTACTTGCATTAGCTTCCCCCCTGTGCTACCCATGTATGTGGCTATCTGTTGACATCCTTACCACTGGCATGCAATAATGTGCAGCTCTTACACTTTGGTACATACTATGGGTGCAGATAACAATTCAGGACAGTCATACGGTTACTGCATCAGGCATGCTGGGATATACACACAGTCATATCAGCACACTGTACTGTTACCAACATGATACTACTAATACACTTCTATGTAGTCACCCTGTGCATCAGCAACATGTTTACCTGTTCCCGCAATGATGTTGGAGATTGCATGAGGTGGCACAGTGTCATCATATGCACAGGGTGTGAATTAGGTATGCCTGAGTCTGCCACTGATACCACCAATTGATATGTGTGTGTATGTGTGTTGGTGAGGGACAGCAGTACAGGGTGGGGCACTGTTGGTGCAGTGTGTGCGTGTATGTGGTAGCCCTAGGTGTTAACATTTCACATGTGTGTATGCACGCACACAGTTCCACCTCATGGCTGCCATATACAGGGGTTTGTGGACAGCCACAGACTGCACCTGGCAGGTCATACAGATCAGTGTCTGTGGCCACGGACACAGTACCTGTGCCTGGCAGGGGTGCTACGGACCGTATCCAGTACTAAGCCAGACTGGGTACTGTCATCAGAAGTGGGAGTGTGTTGACTGGACACAGGTTCCTGTTGGGACTGTCCAGAGCCACGTGCACGTGGTCTCCTGGGGCGTTCCGAAATCAGCACAGACCCAGCATTGCTGGGGCTGCTGCTGGAACTATGGGGGCATGCATGGGCCTGTTGTTGTCTGCGCCGACTGCCAGCTGCTGCTGTTGCTGGCATACGGCCACGTCGATGCCGCAACCGCCCACCATTGCCCTGGCTCATGGACATTTGGTTGTGGAACTGCTGTAATTTGTCCCCACAACATCTGTCTATGACATCAGTGAAATTACAGGTAGCATCTGCAATGTCACGCATACTGTCAGTCATGGCTGTGCGACATGCTCTCAGCTCCCTCAGACCCTTACTTGCTTACTCTGGTGCACACCCGCGCTATTTTCTTTGAAAGAAATGAAAATGGGGAGACAGGAAAGTGGTGAAAAAGGGGTCACAAAGAGGGTAAGACAGTAGGGAAACAAACTTGGGATTTGCAGGAGGGATGTAGGTAAGGCCCATAGCTGCCCATTTCTTCATCAGCAACATCTGTGCATATGTATCTAATTTGGTGTGACATTTGAAACCTTCCACACCTGAGAGAGGTGTCAGGACAACAATAATACTTGTTGTACAGCCAATTGTAATTGATAGTTTCCATGTCCAGCAGACATGTGTGCAGAATGGGCAGCTATGTATGGGGCGTAATTTTTTTGTGGGTACAGAGTGCCCTTTTTTTTTTTTTTCAGGTGAGAATGGTATGTCAGGTGAAGGAAGTCGGTATAGCTGGGGAGGTAGGTTGGGTAGGTCAACAGACAAGACAAACAAGACGCATACAGGGGCGATGTATGACACATGTGGGGGGGTTACACAATTGACAGGGATGGAGGTTTGGATATCCAGAGCCCATGAGCCCACAGATGGCAACAGTGGAACTGATATCCCCACCCATGGGCAGTTGCCACTGTTCCTTCACTGCCCAGGAGGGGGCTGTGCTGGGGGCTGTGTAGGCCGAGCAACAGGCATGCCCGTAAGTTGTGCCACCTCTGCCTCAAGCTGGTGTAGGGGCCCAAGAACAGAGTCCCGGATCTCCCTATGCACCACAGTCTGGATGCTACGGAGGGTGAGTGGTGGTTCTCCTCTGGCCACACTTGCAGAGGGGGGACGAGCCCCATCCCCTGCAGTGCTTCCACCCGCAGGTGGCACAGGGCCACCGGAGGAGGGTCCAGACTGGGCACTAGTGCCAGGTGCACTCGCCAGCTGAGGTGGGAGAGGTGGGTCCGCTGGAACCCGCCTTCCCTGTCGTCCTATGTTTTGCATTATGTCATGACAGTTTGGGTTAGTGACATATAATACCATTCACAATTAGTTGTAACAGTATGCATTAGTATTCCCTTTAACCAAACACCCAGATATTCACACCATTGAACAGCGAGCATAACACATGCATAATTTGAACAGCAATACACAATCCAACAACATGCAGGGTTGCTTGATGGCAACAGGCCATCAGGTTTGGATGTATGAACAGGGCAGATGCATCAACGGACATGCAAATATGTATGACCCAACAGGACAAATGTCCAGGGGTGTTAATTGTGATTGCACATACCATTTTCACGTGGAATGGGTTATTTGTGGTTATAGGGTGGGGTAAAGAAAATAATATTAACACCTTTGAATACCAATACATATGCTGTACATTTCTAATAGCTGCACATATATACACACTACTGTTCTAACTACAGTTTCCTATATGATAACTACTTCAACTTGGTTCATAGGTTCATAGGTTCATAGGTTCATACTAGGCTATCTGCCCGAGGGCATTTACAAGCCTAGCCCATAGTTTTGTGGCTTACGCCACCCCTTTAGTATGGGGAACTATACCCATTATTTTGCTGTGCCTCTGTTGAGCAGTGACACTGAGGTAATCCCTGGGGTATATCTGCGATCTCCCATCCATTGGTCAAGATTTCTCTTGAACAAGACCAGCGAGGTGCTCTGCCTCACATATACCGGGATTTTATTCCACAGCATAGGGAGTCTTTGGGTGATGAATCTATCCCTCCAGCACGTCCTATTAATAGCCGTGTCGAGGTTTAAGTCTCCGCCTTGTGGCTCTGACGGATCTAGATTTTTGAGGTGAAGCATATTCATCAAATCTGGGTTTGACATGGCCTTGTATGTTAGGCAAAGGTCACCTCTGAGCAAGCTGTGCGACTGAATAGAGCTGGAGTTCTTTCAGTCGGGCAGCATAGGACAGATGTTTGAGACCCTTTATCCTTTTGGTGAGGAACTTTTGTGGCCTCTCCAGCTGCTGCAAGTGTCGGGTCAGATACATTCCGAATGGGGCATTGTACTCAATCATTGGTCTGATGAGTGATGAGTATAGGAGACTATGACCTCCCTTGATCTAGATGAGAATCCCTTCATGATAAGGTGGGCAATGTAGAAGGTCTTCCTAACTACTTTAGCTACATGGGTGTCGAATGACAGACTACTATCAACCTGGGTCCCCAGGTCCCTGATAACTTCTTCTGTACTCAGTGGATTGCCACCTATTTGGTAGCTAGGGGTAACCTTGTTTTTCCTGAAGGGTATGACTATGCATTTTTGGCATTTAACTTTAGGCCATGGCTCTGGCACCAGTTATCCGTTTCTGTGAGACCCTTCTGAAGGATATCTGTGTCAGATGTGTTTTCTACTATGGCCCAGTTTGCAGTCATCTGCAAACTTTGTCAGCCATAACCCTCCTGTGTTTGCTTGTACTGGAAAAGTAGATGCCAAACAAGAGTGGGCCCAGGACTGAGCCCTGTGGTACACCACTTGTGACAGGCTTTGAGTCTGACATGGTGCCAGCAACTCTGACCCTGTGGGTTCTGTCACTCAGCCAGTTTGCAACCCATCTTGTGATGTATGGGTTAACATTTAAGCTGATGAGTTTTCAATGATACCCGAGTGGGGTATTGTATCAAAGGCCTTCGCCAGATCGAGGTAGGCTGTATGGACTGCCTTTCCTCATCAATGGCTTTGGTGACTGTTTCAAAAAGTCAACCAAGTTTAGAAGGCATGATCTGCCTTTGACAAAGCCAAACTGGGATGGATCCAAAGTCTGCAAATTCCTATGTCTTTATTTATGAGGTCCATTATGATCCTCTCCATGGCTTTGCAGATAAGGCTTGTCAAGCTAATGGGCGGTAATTTCCAGGGTCGGTGGAGGCACCGCCTTTGTGAAGTGGGACCACAGTTGCAGTGCGCCACTCCTGGGCGTATCCAGAGGTAAGACTATGATTAAACAGCTGTCCTAGCTGTGGGTTTAATTCCTCGTTGAGTTCGTGGAGCACACAGCCGGGGACACCATCAGGTCCCATGGATGCTGTGTTTTTTGCTTTGGAGAGAGCAGTTCTCACTTGGGCGTTGGAGATGTTTGGGGGGCTGCAATCGCTTGGTACAGATATCTCTCCTTTGGGGGGGGAGAAGTTTGCACTGAACCTGTCAGCCAGTATGTTGGCAATGTCTGTAGGATCAGTAATCTTCACATCATTTTGAACTAGTTCTGAGCATATCTGGGAGTTTCCTCCCAGGTTTCTAACATAGCTAAAGAAGGCCTTATGATTGTCTTTTGAGTCTTTAGCTATTTTTCTCTCAAAATTTGCTTTGGATGATTTTATGAGAGCTCTTAGTTTTTTACTTATAGTGATCAAGGGTGTCTTACCTTTTAAGGATTTTGCTCTATCTTGTAGTAGCTTCCTCCTTTTGTTGTAGAGTTTGTTTATGGCTGGGGTCCACCAGAGTGGACGCTTGCCTTTGGTACAAAGAGTCTTTGTTTTGCTTGGGATTGCCTTATCCATGCAGTCCTGCAGGTGCTGGTAGAAGGCATTTGTAAGTGATTCTGCGGCTTGAGTACTGTTTTCCGCCGGCTCGGGGGCCTTAAAGGAGACCACACTAGTCTTTAGAAGTGTGAAGTCGGCTTTCGAGGAGTTCTTTACTGTGGTCTGTTTTATTTCAGGTGGGGTGGGATGAGGACCTCCAGCGAGATTAGTTTGTGATCTGATCTCACCAGTGAGGGGTATACTTCCGGTGTTGAACATTGTGCTCCCATGTTCGTGATGATGAGATCAAGTATGTTTTCTCCTCTTGTGGGGATGGTGACTAGTTGTTCCATGGCATTTGAGTTTATGAATTCCAGGAACTTTTGGGCTAGGGTGTTTGGGCTTGAGTAGTGTTCCCAGTCTATATTAGGGTAATTGAAGTCACCTAGTATGATGGTGTTTGGTGATACATTTATCCCCTCTAGTGTTTTCAGGAAGGCCATGTGAGGTTCCTGAGTTTGTGAGGGTGGCCTGTAACATGCTACAATTTGCAGAGCAGTCTTGCCTATGGTTAATTGCACCTGGATGGTCTCCGATGCATCGTGCGTTGCCACCAGTCTTGAGGTGTGGGTGTCTTTGATGAATATGGATACCCCCTCCTTTCTTGGTATTGTCCGATTTGGGGCCGGAACGGCATGATAAGAGGTAAAACCTGATAGTGCTGGGGTGCTCTCAGGAGCCTTGAACCAGGTTTCTGTCACTGCACAGACATCGATGTTCTCCATAATGAGAAGGGCCTCGAGTGCGTGCATTTTGAGATTTAGACTTCTGGCATTGAGCAGCATTACCCTTAGTTTTTTCCTTTTTGTGTTCTAGGGTGGTAGGTTTAGAATTTGAGCCTTGCCTAAAAAGGCACTATGGGGTGGCAAGAGCCTTTGCCAATATCCGGAATCCCAGGGTGACAGGTGCAAGCCGTCCCTTGCGAAGCAGCGTGGCTTGTCCAGCATGTCATCCCAGGCAGACAGACATTGGATCCCCTTTGAATGACACCAGAGTTTAAGCCAATTGTTAAAGCTGATCATCTTATCTCTGTATTGTGGCATCATTCTTGGTGAAGGTAGGATACTGCTCAAGGTCAGGGTCATACCTGCCTGGGCTACATAATCAGAGAGCTCCTCAATGTCTCTTTTCATGTAGTCCAAGGAGGTACGTCTCAGGTCGTTTACACCAGCGTGGACAATGACTGAGTCATATTTGTACCTGCTGTTGAGAGACCTGAGTGCTTGCGTTATGTGGCGGATTCTAGCCCGACGGGCAGCTTACTGTGCCCTTCTCCTTACTCGGTCTGGTGTGGGGGGCGTCAGTGTGTCTGACTATGGAGTCACCAATGACTAGTGTGTCTGGCATTGTGTTTGGCCTTAAGGGCTGTGACTGTTTGACACTCTGACTGTGAGGTCTATGTGTTGCAGGTGTTGTGTTCTGAGGTGGTGGTTGTTTGGGTGTCTGCTTTGGTGGCCTCTGCCGTTTTGGTAGATTTTTGATCAGAGCCGCCGAGTATGTCTTTGTGTGTTTATGTGTATGATTTGAGGTTGTGATGGTACTATGTGAGACTGGGTCTATAGTGTGTGTGGTAACCTTCTCCTCCTGACTGGTCTTGCCAGTCCTATGTTGAGAGAGCTCAGCCTCCAGTTTGGCCGTATAGTTGCATCTCTCGCATGTATTTGTGTTTTGTGGGAGGAGGAGAGGGTTGTCTGTGTACATGAGGCAATTGTAACATTGCCTCAATATTCCCAGGTTCACCAGCTGAGCAGGAGAGGACACTAGCAACTGATCCCTCGACATGCTAGAAGGACTAGACAAAAAACTTTAAAAGAGATTCCGGGGCGTGGTGACCGAGAAATGGGGCTTGCCTTTTGGGGTGCTATCTATAAGAGTGCCGTATCAAGGTAATAAGTACTGTAGGAGCAAGTGCTAGGTTTAACAGATAGAGAAAGTCTACTTGGAGTCAAGTAGAGATGATCTTTTAGGTATTAGAGAAAGTGCTAGTAACAGGGATGCTTAAAGGTAAGATTGAAAAGAATGCACTCTGCAGTGTGCACTAGAGAAGTTAGATATGAAAGTAGGTAACTTGAGTTTTACCTGTTTAAAAGTTAAGGTTTAGTGGAGAGTTACTATTTTTAAAACAGCAAGATGGACTGAAAGGGTGGTTACTTTTGTATTTTGGTACTATGAAATACTGTAGGATGGCCAATAAATTTAAATAATTGAAGGGTGGGATTTCAAAAGTGATGGTTTGTGATTACTCACATAAGCCAGTGAAAGTAGAGAGAAATGAGATATATGGTCAGATTAACATAAGAGGCGGGCAACTAGAAAGACAGTGGTATTTAACAAGACAACTTAAATAGGTGGGAGGGAGGGGAAAAATTCTGCCTGACTCAGAACAGGGAGAGCTGTGGTCTCTTTTGAAGTTTTAATATGCTGTTAAACAGAATGCAAGCAAAACACAAGGTAAAGAAAACAAACTACAGTATTCAAAATATAGAAAGGCAATACAGAAATACAAAAATGGTGATAGGACTGTTACTGCTACATCAATATATATTTTATTGTTCTTCATACACATTCATATCTAGCTTTGTTCAGCTACATCATCCTGCTACATTTGCTTTATATAGCTATAGACAACTGTGCATGTTTGGTATGTCAGACAATCATACTATCTGCATATTGCAGACTGAGAGCAACATATACAGATTTTGGGATACACATTCCAGCTGCAGCAACACTTTGAACAGATTTTGCTGTTTGGTTTTGCTTCTCACATGCATTTCATTCTGTACTGACTGCAGTATACTTTATTCAGGGGTTATTACTACTTTATTGGTGGATTCATGACACTTTCTCACACTCTCGCACTTGTTTTCATTTTACTATTCAGGATGGTACTTACTTCTAGGCTTTATTGACATGTTTTACCTGTAGTTATTACAATCCTTTCCAGCAGTCTCACTTATGTCATGTTTCGGTATTTCAACAGGGGTATATTTCACACATGTGATTTGCTCATCTTCTGCAGCTGTACTTTTCAGCCTGCTGCAGGTTGTGTACTATTATATTACAGGTGGGGCATCTTTATTTAAGACTTTATTTCAGACATTTTAATTTTTCTGTTTGGATTACAGACTGCAACACACTTTTGTAATCAAGCAATACTTGCAAACACTCTTACACTTGTTACTTGCACATTCTATTACTTAGTGACTACACTGCACTCTTTTGCTAACTGTCATATTTTTATATTTCTTTACAGTTACTGGGAGAGGATTACTGACCTGCCTGGTGGCGCAACCGCACCAGCCTATCGCCATAGGCTCTGCAGTTCGCAGAACGAACACCTGCAGCTGTAATATAAATGAAATAATATTGGAATACACATCTCCATAATATCAGCTAGTTTAATTTCTTAGATACATAATTACATGTAACTTACTCAGTAGTGGGGCGTTGGGCATTTGCCGGTCCTCCTGGATCCAAAGGTTCAATTGGTCCTGCTTGCGTCACATGGTGGTGACGAACCTGCTCACCAGTCCTTGGAATCCCTGTGGCACTGGTGAGATCATGAGCCAACCGGTCCCACGTCTCAGCTCTATATGCTCCCCACAGGACCTGGCCCTGCATGAGTTGGGTCTCATGATTGTGGGCTAGGAGCCAGACCATGTATCTGGACTCCTCAACGCCCCACCTCTGTGCTCGAAAGCAACTACCCTCACCTACTGCTGTCATTCTGGCTGCAAGTCAGTTCTACAATCGTTTATGCTGTGTATTCCCGCCTATGGGGCTTATATAGGCCGTTTTTCCTGCACATATCTGTGATTGGCCATTTTGGAATTGTATCAACTTCACAAAACTTACTTTGTCATGCTCCACTTTGTATTCATTCCTATATATTTGCTATTACTGCATTTATAGGTACTGCTGTCATGACTTAGTGGTTCAGTACCTTGACTATGGTGTATAGTATCCTGGGTTCGAACCTGGCCTCTGCTTTTTATTTTTTATGACTGTCTAGACAGGCTGAGGGGTGTGTCTGTGTAAAGGCAGTTTTGATACGGCCTGCTCAACGTTGCCCGTCGGTTAGCTTGTTGGTGCGGTGCGCAGCTCCGCGCAAATGGGGTGCGCTGGTTTACGCCTCATTTGGCTATCAGCACGCATATTATTCTCAGCTCAGCTAGGGGCACACAGTTTCAGCGTGTTAAACCACTGCTCACCTACGGGCACTCATTGTGCATCTGTTAAACCACTGCTCACCTACGGGCACTCATTTTGCACCTGTTAAACCACTGCTCACCTACGGGCAGATGCACTCACCTTGTTAAACTGTAGCTCAGCTATAGGCACATCTGGCATCTTTTATTATTTTGTTATCTCACATTTCTTCAAAATAAATGGACTATTTCATTACATTATACATGAACTATGATTTTATATGTGTACATGTTTGTCAGGGACTTGTTTCGTGCTTATTTTACTAAAAATAAAAATTGGTGCTGTGGGGGCTCGAACCATGAATGCCTGCTCTTCAACCAACGTCTCTACCGCTACGCTATTGCTTCTTGGCTTACTTTGCTTATTTAGTTCTTATATCCTTTTCCACTGACTGCTAACTGTGGCTAAGCTACAGGCACGCCCGCGCAAACGAGTGCACTCACGGGCAAACATCTTTACGATTTAAAAAAAATATATATAACATGTTCATTTATATATTTTATGTTCATAGTCTGTGGGGGCATGTGTTGTGTTGTGTTCATTCACATTTCCATGGCCTCTGTCGTGGGTGTTTACTTTGGACAATTTTACTCTTCTGGGGGCGTATCCGCTTGCAGGGCTCGGCCTACAGACACGCCCCCTACTGTCTTCCACGGACCATGTTAGCCTTAGGTGTGATTCAGCATGCTCTCATGAATATACAGAGCATGCTGACATCACTCCGTTTAACTGCAGCCTCCGTGTAAGAGTTATTACTCTTACACGGAGGCTTCGTGAATCCTGCCCACGGTCTCTTTTTGGGTAAATTCTCCACCTCATTTGTCAAAATTTTGTAGAGTCTGTTGGTATTTATTTGATACTATCAGAATTAGTGCCCATAAATCTCAATAGTTTCTCCTCAAAATTACTTCCAGTTCAAGGCTTTAGTGGATTTTGCAGCCACTTTCTTGTATATTTCCCATTGCTCCTTAACTCTGTTAGAGTTAGGGTAATGTTTACTAAGCAGGTTGTTAGTACTCATTCATAGAGCTGTTGGTGTGATGATCAGTCTGTTATATTTGTATAACTGTTATTCATAGTTAGCTTAACTTAAGTCTTTCTTGGATTTTTGGCTTTTGTTAAATTAGCTAGTTGCTTTTGGAAGTTGCTGTGTGTGAGTGAACTTGATTATTATAGCTTATTTGTATCTATTATGGGTAAACAGAAGACCTTCAAGAAATACATTATATGTGGCATAAAATCTCACCATTGGACCTCCATGACCTGTGTATGGTCTGCTTGTGCATCCCCCATCTTTCTATAGATTTCAACATTTGTAAGAGGTTCAGCCTCTGGGCATTAGATGCAAGGAAAATAAACACATTTTGAAATGCTTATTTCCCAGATATGAGAAGCAGCTGAAACAAAGAAATCTGCTGACAAGCATTCAAAACCAAATGACTCGGATCTTAAGAAGAGACATGCCACTCTGTCATCTTCTTTCTTATGTCCTAAGCAGATGAGGCTCAATGTATCCATAACCATTATTCCTTTATACATCCCTGACCAGATCCAGTCCCCTTGGAGCTGATCATTCTCCATGATTCTCCCAGGAAAGAACTTTCTGTGGACAGGTTAGATCAGTCTCCTTCTTTGAGACCCTCTTTGTCAATTTCAGTCAGGCCATTCAGGTCTTACAAGAGTATCTCAAAAGCTGATTTGGACTAGTTGATGCAGAAGTCTCTTAGGTCCCAGATGGAAATGGGAGTTATTCTGTCCCCTTTTACTCCATGTTGGCCAGATCCACCAGTTCTGCTCTGATCATGATATTTTTACAGTCGACATTCTGGCTCTAGCATGCTCAGATCCATTCCTACTCTCTGGTCCAGAGATCTCATTGCAGTGGTATTTGGATCTGACTCTTTCAACTCTACCCTTGTTAGAGCCAAAATAGTCTAGGGATTGAGGGGTTGAACTGGTTGCCTTGATGCTGGCAATGGCTCCAATGGTTTCAACTCCATTGCTTCTATTTGTGTCATCAGCTCTCAACTTCAGCTCTGATTCCCTCATCGGAGCCATCCAGTCTCCAAGTTTTGGAACCCCCCCTCTTTCTGCTGTAACTACCACTCTGAAGGGAAGGGGATCAGATGTGGAGTGTTTTTTTCTGTGATTTGTTACATTTTCGTGTGTTAAGGGGATCAGATCCAGCAGCTCGGTCTTGGTCTTCCGATCCTATGATGACAGGTTCAGCTTTCCAGATGTTGGGGAATGTTACAGGTCTCAAAGTATATGGTTCCAGCCCAAGACTCTTTCTATCTTGCCTTCTTCTCTGTAAACATCCACAGGTCAGAGCCATGCTTTGAGCCCCAGTCTTCTGTTTCAGAAGCAGTTTCAGTCCTCTGAGGATTCAGGTGAATCATCCTCCAATATACCAAAAATAAGCTGTGCAAAAGGAAGCACTTTAGACTCCCATTCAGAGTCTCTCACCTCAGATTCTGAGTAAGACGATTAAGAGGGCTCCCCACAATCCCATCTGGAGGACATCTCATTTGGTGAAATATTGGAGCTAATGCACTAGAGTGGTGCTTGTCCCATAGATCCCCCCATTCCAGGATGAGATGGTATTGATTGATGTTAATGGCTCAGCGCAATTTACATTCTGGTTGGTACCTGTGGCTGACCAACTAATTTATATGGCAGTTTGGAGGTAATGGCAGGAACTGGATAATTGTGAAATAGTCCCTTGCAAGCCAGATAGAATATTGTGAATTCCAAAAAATAAGCAACATTGGGAAAAAACGCCTGTGGTTGACTCCATCATTGTGGCAACAGCTACAAAAAGAGAGCTGTCAGAAGACTATTCCTACTTTCACCCACCTAATAAGGCGTTCAGGGTAATGGCTAGACTGAGAAAGTGGGCATATACTTTGGGCACCCTTGCTTTAAGGGACTTGAAGTACACCACACACATATGAATAGGTTCCACAGAGAGCTAGATCTAGGCCTTATGTACTCTGTGGAAGCCTCTTACAATGGAGTCCAGTAAGAAACTAAAAGCTACCTTGACTAACATGTCTAACATAATGAACCTCTTTATGTGCCTAATGCACAATGAGGTAGATGGAGCAGCCAGGCCAGCCAGTTCAGGCATAGTGAAGAGATGCCATGCATGGCTGGACCTGTGTGATTTTGACAACTTTATGGAGTCCTTTACTAATGCCTCCTTTGACAGGTCATCCCTGTTTGACCCTTAATGAAAGAAAGGATGAAGGAGTGAGAACAGGTTGGTATGATCCTTTCTGGAATAAAGTTCAAGATTCCTCAGAGAACATAGAGTAGGAACCAAAAGAGGCCTCAATCTTATTGGTTCAGGAAGTCTAAGCACTAACAGTTTGATTCACCTTCTAACATGGGAGACCACAGTAGAAAGAACCCCATTAATAAGACACTGTCTGAGAGGCTGATGAGGTCTGCAGATTCAGCGATACCACAGACCCTTTTCAAATCATAAACTGTGGTATTCCTGGAGGTCTGCCTGACTGCACTATTCTGGAGGCAGTCAGGGCTGCCTTACCCTCCATCTGACAGTGTGGAAGGCCATCACACAGGACAAATAGGTAATAGTTATTATAACTATTACATTCTTTTTAACCCCACCTCAGTTCAACAGGCTATTACTAGATGCTCCACCAAGTCAAGCAAAAGCAACTCAAAAGGTGATTGATTTTCTTCTATTAAAAAAAGAGCAGTCCAAGAAGTCTCACCAGACTAGAGAGGGTCAGGTTTTTATTCAAAGTTATTTTGGTTCCAAAGAAAACTGAGAACCTCTGGCCCTGGACCTCAGCCTTGTTTATATGTATGTTTGCACCAGCCATTTCAGAGTGATCACGATACAATCAATTTTACCCTGTCTTCAAGCACAATGGTTACAGTGCCTACACTTCTCTCCAAAATCATAATTATTGTGAACTCATGTAGGATTCATCAGAGGTGGTGGCTACAGTCACCCACAGTTTTTGCAGAGAATCCCTTCATAAACTCAACCCCTGTTGTGATACAAACCACATAAGTGACCTCCTTGGGATGGAGAGACCTTTAGAAAAAAGAGAATTGTACAAGATGCTTAGTTAGACACAGATGTCAATGCACACATACATATTTTGGAGCTGAGGGCAGTCCTTCTAGTTTTAAAGGAGCGTCAAGATCACCTTCATCAAGGGGTGATAGCTGTGTAAATGGACAACATGACCGTGGAATGATACATCAGCTAGCAGGGAGGAACCAGATATTACTCACAGTGCTGGGAAGCAGTGAGGATTTAACAATGAGTGATGGTCTCACATCACTTTCCTGTTGTAGCACACATCACTGGATTTCTGAATTGCCTTGCAGAAAGGCTGTCCTCATGTTTTATGTGTGATTCCTCAATCTAGTTGTAACCGATCAGATTTTTCATCACTGGGGGCACCCTTTGCTGTGATCTGTTTGTTTTTCCCTAAAACACTAAATGTAGCAAGTACTTTGCCATGATTCCCCCACTGGGACAGTCACCCTTTTGTGCAGCCTCACCAGGATATTCTCATACTGAAGTTAACCACTTGGTCTCTCCGGTTCCAGTGATGGTCAGGGGTGAATCCCTAGCCACAGATATGGTTAGAATCCTGACAACATAACAAAAATATTCCACATGCAAGGTATACAGCAGTAAATGGAAAGGGTTTGTCTCCTGGGCTAATATTCAAAACACTGACCCTTTTTATATGTCTGTTCCAGAAATCCTTCACTTCTTAGCCTTCCTTTTCCATCTAGGCTCTAGCTACTCCACAATCAAGAGGTATCTTGCAGCAATTTCCAATTTTCACATGGGCTTCAAAGGTCAGTCACTTGCTTTACATAAACTCTGCGAGGCTTTTCTTAAAGGGATCTTTCTACATAGACCTCCAATCAAAGTTCTGCTTCCTCCATGGGACCTACATTTAATTTGAAAGGCCCTAACCAAACCTCCATTTGAACCATCATCCACAGCACAGCTGAAGTTTCTTTCTTGGAAAACAATGTTCTTAGTAGCCATCACATCAGCTAGGAAAGTATCGAACTACACGTCTTCTCATTATCCTTTCCTTTTCTACTTTTTCAAAAAGATAGGTTGTCATTCAGGGCTAATCTGTTTTTTCTTCCCAAGGTTGCTTCATAATCCAGCATACCCAACACTTACATTGCCCAGTAGCTTTTCCCATTTATATGTGTGTATGTATGAGAGAGACTGGGTGAGTCTATAGGTGCATAATTTGGGTAAACAATGCAGTTGTTGCAACTGCATTAAGTGTGTGATACAGTGACATTCAAATGAGTCAGAAATGAGCTTTTGCTCAGAGACTTTTTGGTCTCTGAATTGCTTGTTATTCACTATCAGATTATGAGATCTCACTAGTGAAGCACTAGTAGCACTAAGTCAATATTTCTCTACATACCCCGCCCCACACACATGCACACAGACAATCTGTGTATTTGAGAATTTGCGACCCCTAACCGGGAAAAGCCGAAAGACACAGCAACAACATTCAAATAAGATGATGTGTGTTTAGCTGAAACATAACCAAAAAAAAAATAAAAAAAAATGCTGCATCCAGGGAGCCTGTAGCTTTGTTAGCTCGTCAGGGAGAAATTCTTATTCCTGCTTCTTTTGCACATTTTTATATGGATACAACTAATTATACCAGAAGGAAATTACTGGAAATTAAAAGTATTACTAGAACAAGCTGCTGGCTTGAATCTCTGCTGTGTGCAGAGTACTCGGGGCTTAATTCATGTGCAGAAATCCTGGATCTCTGCATTTTAAGTAGGAATCCCATCAGAGCTCTGAAACTTCACAGGGATGGTTCTGGAATGCCCCAGAGCAGCTATCAAATAAAAAGATGTGAAAGATCTAGAAAGAGAGGCTGCAGAGGCAGAGCTACTGCTAAACTGAAGAGAAACCCCACAAGCCTGCATTACCTTCAGTATTACTTGCAAATGTCTGCTCACTGCATAATAAGATGGACTATCTGAAAATGGAGCTCACAAAAAATAAGGTGAGGGACACTTGTTTGTTCATTTTCTGTGAAACTTGGCTGCATAGTAACATTAGTCACAATGCTCTGAACCTAGATGGGCTAACTCTCTTTAGAGCAGGTAGATGTAAAGCACAGAGTGGTAAAGCTAAAGGTGGTGGTGTATGCATCAATGTTAATAACAGATGGTGCAAAGACTGTAAGCTGATTCAGTCATACTGCTCCAAAGATGTGGAAATATTGACACTAAAATGCAGACCTTTCTATGTACCAAGGGAAATCAGTGGGATATATGTCACAGCAGTGTACTTCCCCCACCCCAGTGCTAACACCACTGAAACTAAAAATAAACTCCATAATATTATATGTGAGCTACAGTGCAGAAACACAGAATTTGCACATGTGATAGCAGATGTTTCAACAGAGCTGAGCTTAAGGAGGTGCTACCCCATTTTTATCAGTATGTGGAATTCCTCACCAGAGGGGAGAATACCTTAGACAAAGCTTACAGCAATATTGAAGGAGTCTTTAAAGCTTTGAAGCACCCCAACATAGGCAGTTCTGATCACACTGCCATCCTGCTTCTGCCTAACTATAAGGCAGCTTTAATCAGAGGAAAACAGACAACTGAACAGATCAGAGTCTGACAAGAGGGTTCCATGGATTGCCTTCAGGACTGTTTCAATACCATCTGCTGGGAGGTCTTCAAAGAAGCAGCTATGCACAACCTCCAGTTAGACATAGACACCTATACCGAATGAATCAGTTCTTGCCTACCTAAATAAATGCATGGAGGATATAACCACCATGAAAGCCATCATTATAAGAGCTAATCAGAAGCCCTAGCACAATGGAAATGTCTATGAGCTACTGTGGGAAAGAAATACAGCCTTCAAGGCAAATTACAAGGAAAAGTTAAAGGCGGCCAGGTCAAATCTGAAAAAGACCATCAAAGAGGCAAAGAGGGAATATGGGAGGAAAATTCAGATCCACTTCCAAGACATGAGGGACACGAGAAGCCTATGGCAGGGGATACAGCAGTACACAGACCATAAGTCCAAAACACCCAATGTAATAACAGCCTGGAATTCTTAAATGAACTGAAATCCTTCTTTGGCAGATTTGAGGAGAAGACCACCACTGTACCTTCTAAAACAAACACTGACAAAGAAGAGATAGTGCTCATCTTAAACACAGAGGAGGTGAGACTTCAGCTTAAGAGGGTGAATCCTAGGAAGGTTGCTGGACCAGATAACATACCTAGCAAGGTATTTAAGGGATGTGCTGATCATTTATGTCTGGTACTGACTGACATCTGTAACTCATCCCTTGCTATGTTGAAAGCTCCCTCGCATTTCAAGGAAACAAGTATTATCCCACTTCCAAAGAAACCCAACCCTACCTGCCTCAATAACTTCAGACCGGTCACCTTAACCTCAAATGTCATGAAGTGCTTTGAGGGGATTGTGAAGAAACATCTATCTGTGGGTCTACCTATGTCCTTCAATCTGCTCCAGTTTGCATACCAGGCAAATAGATCGACTGTGGGTGTGAAATCAGTCACACTATACCTTGCACTAAAACACCTAAAAGGGAGGAACAACTACAGAAGGCTGCTGTACATCGACTTCAGTTCTCCTTTCGACACTGATACCAAAGCAACTGATGAATAAGCTCATGAAACTCAGGATAAACAAGCACCTATGTAACTGAACTCTTGACTTTCTGATTGGTAGACCCCAATGGACATGCGCTGGAAACAACATCTCTCAACACATAGTCCTGAATACTGGTGTTCCCCAAGGCTGTGCTTAGCCCCTTGCTCTTCACCATCCTCACCCAATACTGTACTGCAAAAAATAACTCAAACCACATTATAAAATTCACTGATGATAGGATCTCATTAGTAGTGGGGATAAACATAACTACAGGGATGAGGTGAACACTTTGATTGCCTGGTGTGACAGGAACAATCTGGACCTGAATGTTAATAAGACCAAAGAAATGATTATGGACTTCAGAAGAAAGGCAACAGTTCACCAACCACTCACTATCAAAAGGGAGGTAGTACAGAAAATCAAAACAACCAAGTCCTTGGTCCTTCACATCTCAGATGGCCTTTCCTGGACGGTTATTACCAACCATATAGTCAAGAAGGCCCAACACAGACTTCATCCCCTGTGAAAGCTCAACAAGGCCAGGCTCCCACTGTTTGCTCTTACCACTTTTTATAGGGGAGCAAGTGAGAGCATCATCACTAGCAACTTCATAGCAGGGTTCAGCAACTGCACATTGCTGAGAAGAAATTACAGAAGGTGGTGAGGGTGGCTAAAAAAATCTTGGTTGCAAACCTCCTTTCTATTCAGAAGCTTTTCTTTACATGGGCAAGAAAGCGAGCATACAAAATACTAGCTGATTCGACCCATCCAGCCCACAACTGGTTCTCACAACTTGCATCTAGAAGGAGGTACCGCAGCTTCCGTTGTAGGTCTACCAGGTTCAGGAACAGTTTGTATCCTACAGCAGTAAGACTTATTAACTCAGATACCAACTATAATACCTGACACATTGAAGCCACTTTTTTTCATTTAATCCTGCTGCTGTGAGCAATTACCACCAGTATTATTATTATGCAATATGATGGCTATACTAGGTCACATCTAACGTTAACAAGTGCAGTACGGTAACTAAACAGCTGCTATTCACTAGTCCCTATTTATTCTTTATCTTAGCAGTGAAGGGGTTTGGTGGTGGGTATTTATTTATTATTTGTCATTGGATAATGGGTATTGAGTGTGTTTATGTAATGTGAACTACCTCTTGCATGTCATACGCTTTGTTTTATTTCTTATGATATTCTCTGATACCACTGCATCTATGTTATTTGCACTGCACTTCTCTCATGAGCTAACATTTGTAATTTTGTTTAGGCTGCACTTGTGTGGTCCGGAATGACAATAAAGTTTCTTTGAATCTTTGACGCTTTGAAACTACCTACAAATCAGCTTGTTGGTACATCTTTACCCAGTTTCTCAAGCATTTCAAAACATATTCCTGCTTATAGCTCCATTTCCAGGGTGTTTTGCCATCTTTCTTAGAGGCATTGTTTCTCACATATTTTAGATAACAAAGATTGCAATATTTCCTATTTCTAGAAACTCTGTAATACCCGAGTATCTTTTGGTTTTGGCATTTACAGTTTGATGTTAATGTGTCAGGCTTTAGTCCTGTTATTAGAACATAACCCACGTATTTCAGACGTCATTTTTATTTTATATTTGTTATTATATAACCTGAAATTATGATATCTTAATTTGCCAGCATTATCTGTTTCTTGACATATTCTTCTTCTTGTGTCTGACCTCAATTAACATGTCAGAAATTATATATAAAACACCTTTTTTTTTCTCTGCTTCTGATGAAATACCAGACAAAAGTCTAAGGGATATCTAACTTTCTAATGCTATATTAAATATACATAGTGTGGTGCTACCTTTGTGTATCTTTGTCTGACAGTATCCTTGGTTTATATATAGAAATAAAACAAAAATGTTGCATTTGGCATTGCCGATTTCACTTTTTCAGTTGTAAACTGTGAGTAATGCTCTCTACTTATTAATTTGATGTTGTCAATCTTCACTTAATCCTTGATTATGGGTTTAGTTGCAAATCTCGGAACTGACTCAGCCGTTACTCCAGCTCACACCTTCCAAAAACTCTCGAGCTTAGCTCTATCCAGAATGCTCCTAAGATTATCTCAGATCTTGTTTGCCACTTCAAGTGCCAGATCCGTTCCTCTCATGTCAGCTCTCGAGCTAGCAATTTCTTCAATTTGTGAGTCTTATTTAGCATTTTTTGTATTTTTCTTCTCATATCTATTTCTTTAGTTCCTTTGTATTTACCCAGCTCATCTTCTTTACTTAACTGCTGTGTGTCATTTTCCTGGTATACCATCATTGGTAGCTTCCCTCCCTGTTCCTCTACTGATTTGGTAATCTTTGCCATTGCTGGTATTTTCCCCTTTCCTTTCTGTTTCCTTTACCATTATGGTAACTCTTTGATACCATTGTTGGTATGCCTATTAAAAAACAAATCCATCTGGTTTCTCTTTTCCCTTTATATTGTGTTGGTGTGTGTGTTTCATTGACATGACTGAAAAACCTAAAGGCCCTTTTGGCTTCAAGAGATGCCAGAAGTGCAACCGCAAGCTGCCAAATTCTGATGGTCATGACTTGTGCGTCCACTGCTCGGGCTTGATGCATCTTCAGGAAAATTGTTCTATTTGTCATGGATTTAGCCACTGGGCCCTTGTAGAGAGAAAGAATAAGTTTATTTTCAAAGGCTTGATAACAATCTAGCTTTGACTACTTATACTGATACCAGTTCCCCTTCCTCCTTCTCTTCCTCTCAGCATGAGGGGTAAAAAAAGAGAAACTGCTCAGTTTCTTCACTTTCCTCAGAAACCGCCAGTTAAAAAAGTGACGTCTTCTATGATTCCCACAACTTCAGTACAACTGTCAGGAGAGAAACTGTCTTCACTGGTGCCATCAGTGTCAATTTCTGCAATGACAACTCCTTTGCCCACTTCTTCCTCAGCTCAGACCACTTCACCCTCCTCTGTTCTACCAATCTTGGAACCGAAAGAGTTTTCTTTCAAGGATTTATCTCGAACTAGATACTCCCAAAGAATTGATCCCTTTGTGGACTGACCACCAAGTCCCTTTTTGCATAGAGCTCAATTCCTGTCAGTCTACTTGGCTCACTCCACCAAGAGCCTCATGGAATCGGATGTTTTGAGGCTGGTAGTCCAGCTTCTAATGTTGAGGGGATTAGCTACTTCCTCTGCTCCTAGCACTTCTGGCTCTGGAACCTTACATATTTCTCACCTGACTGTTGTTCGTAGGTTCATAGATAGGTACTAGGCTATCGGCCCTAGGGCAAGCCTAGCCAAAAAGGTACCCTGGCTTTCGCCACCCAAGAAAATTATTTTCCTGTGCCTCTGTCGAGCAGAGCCACAGAGGTGATCCCCAGGGTGAATTTGGTGAATTTCCTATTTCCCATCCAATCATCAAGATTGTGTGCTAATGAGGAGCTTTATTTGATATGGATAGATAGTTTGTTCCAGAGTATGGGAAGTCTATGGGACAGGAATCTATCCCTCCAGCATGTTCTGTTTATTGTGGTGACAAGGTTTAGGTCCCTAGAGCTTGTAGCTTGGAGGGATTGGGATTTCTTTAAGTGGAGCATGTCCAACAGCTCTGGGTTTGACATAGCCTTGTATGTTAGGCAGAGATCGCCTACGATGGAGTAAAGCTGGAGTTTTTTTAGATGGTCTGTGTAGGGCATCTGTTTGAGGCCAGTAATCCCCTTTGTGAGGTATTTCTGTGGCCTTTCCAGTTGTTGTAGATGTCTTGTGAGGTACATACCAAAAGGGGCATTGTACTCTATAACTGGTCTAATGAGGGACGAGTAGAGTGGAACAATGGCCTCTTTTTTCCTGGATGAGAAACCTTTTGCGATGGGGTGTGCCATGTAGAAGGATTTCCTGACTACTGTGGCAATGTGATTATCAAAGGAGAGGCTATTGTCCACCTGTGTCCCAACGTCTCTTATCACACTTTCGGTGTTAAGTAGACTACCACCTATGTGGTAGCTCATGGGTACAGAGTTTTTACCAAAGGGGATGACAATGCACTTTTTGGATTGAGCTTGAGGCCATGGCTACACCAGGCATCTGTCTCAGTGAGGCCCTCTTGTCGGATGTCCATATCATAAGGAGTTTCAATTATGGCTCCTAGTTTGCAGTCATATGCGAACTTCATTAGCCAAAGACCTTCTGTGTTAGCCTGTACTTCAGAAAAGTAGGTACAAAACAGGAGAGGACCCAGGACTGAACCCTGTGGTACTCCACTTGTCACTGGTCTGAAGTCAGATTTAGAGTCTGCTACTTTCAGAGTGTGGGTTCTGCCAGTGAACCAGTTGGCAACCCATCTTGTGACATAGGGATTTATACCTAATTTAGTGAGTTTATCTATAATTCCATAGTGGTGGATGGTATCAAAAGCCTTGGCGAGATCTAGATAGGCTGTGTAAACCACCTTACCCTCATCTACAGCTTTGGTGACTACTTCAAAGAAGTCAATCAGGTTTAGGAAACATGATCTGACTTTTACAAACCCAAACTGGGTGGGGTCCAGAGTTTGGAGATTACCAATGTCTTTGTCTATGAGTTCCATGATGATACGTTCCATGGCCTTGCAGACCAGGCTCATTAGGCTAATGGGGCGGTAGTTACTGGGGTCCATGGTGGCTCCCCCTTTGTGGAGTGGGATAACCATTGCTGTGCACCATTCAGTGGGCACAAAGCCTGAGGTGAGGCTATGATTGAACATGGTGCTTAGGTGGGGTGCCAGTTCATTCTGTAGTTCATGTAGAATGCAGCCTGGGATGTTGTCAGGTCCCTTGGATGCTGTGTTCTTGGCTTTGGAGAGTGTGTTTTTTACCCATGCAGCTGTGATTACAGGAACTTTGCAGTCTTCCAGTATAGACATGGCCCCTTTAGGGGGTGAGGGCAGGTAAAGTTAACACTGAACCTATCTGCCAGGACGTTGGCAATATCAGTTGGTTTTGTATATTTAGTGCCATTGTGCTGTAACTCATAGCAGATCTGAGTGTTGCCATTGAGATTCTTGACATAGCTATAGAATGCTTTGTGGTTGTCTTTAGAATCAGTGGCAATTTTGTTTTCATAACTAGCTTTGGAGGATTTTATGAGGGATCTCAGCTTCTTACTGAGGCTGACCAGGGAGTTCTTCCAGTCATGGGATTTTACTCTTTTTTGCAACAGCTTCTTTCTTTTGTTGTAGAGTTTGTTTATGGCAAGGGACCACCAGATTGGCTTCTTTTTCTTTGGAGGATAGGGATAGCACAAACCATGCACTTATGTAAGTGCTTATAAAGTGCATTTTTGTAGGATTCAGCAGTCGTACCTCTATTGTCCATCTGCATGGGTGTCATGAAGTTTGTCACTTCTGTCTAAAGAAGCGTGAAGTTGGCTTTGGAGAAACTTTTTACGGTGGTTTCCCTAATGGGGTTGGGGGCGGGATGTGGATGTCTAGGCTGATTAGTTCCTTCTCTAACTCCTTCTGAGCCTTCTGAGTTCCTGGTTCTGATAGTCCCAGTTTTGACTGTATCAGCGCTGGCAAGAGCTTTGTCTCCAATGCCAATAACTACCCTGAGCTCTTCAGTTCTCTCAGAACTAGAGACCTCTCAGGGTCAAGACTTCATTGTCAGTTCCAGGGAGTGTGGTTTTACACTTCTTTGATTTTATTGGAGCCACCCATGCTTTTCAGGGCTTCGGCACATGTAAGTTCCACTCTGGCTTCAGGCTCAGCGGCGGTTTCCTTGGTGCAGGTGGGACCACAGTTTTGAAGGAGTCTATTTTGATTCTGGGATCCCATTCTTCTATGGGGGTCCTGCTTTCTGGACCGTGGAGAGGGCCATGTCCACTGTGGACTCACAGTTGATTTCGCTTTCATTGGAACAGCTCCCTGGTCCTTTCCCTTGCCCAGAACTACCTCCAGCCTCTGACTTGCGATGGTGGGCACAGGAACCTCAGGATTCAACCATGCTGGTTATGTACTCTTCAGACACCTCCCCGCCCAGTCCCACCAAGGAGGTACCCTGGAAGAGAAAGTGCAAGAGGAAGCACTTGGAGTCCCCTGAAGAGTCTTTCACAGAAGATACTGACTTTGATGAATGGGAAGGTTCCCCAAGGTCACCCCCAGACGATGTCTCCTCTCATGATATTTTAGAGATCCTTAAACAGAGGGGTGGCTGGACTTCCCAACAACCTTCTTCAGAGGAGTTAGTATACCTAGAGGCTTTCCATGCCTGACCATCTACTGCTTAGATTTCTCTGCCCACTGATGATCGCATTAAAGTGATTGCTCAGCAGGCTTGGAAGATTCCTGACTCCAAGAGACCAGACCATATGTTATCAGCTCCCATGGATCACCAGCACTGGGATAAATGGGTGCCAGTGGATGCCATGGTGGTTATGGCAGCCAACAAAAAGGAACTTGCTGATGAAAGTCCAACTATTCATCCTCCTAACAAGAAGTCTAGGATGATGGGTAGATTCGGGAAGCCTGTATATGCTTCATTGACCTTTGCACTTCAGTTCTTGAATTTTTTGTCACATTTCACCAGGCTTCAAAGAGATCTGATAAAGGAGCTATCAGATAATTTGACGGGAACCATTGCTGAGGGAGTTCAAACTAAAGTAGCTTCCCAGCTAGCGACCCTCAATTCAATTTGTAATTCGTCCATGAGGCTCATTGCACACACAGCTGAAGGGATGAGCATGGCAGTAGGTTATGGCGTAGCTATGAGATGACATGCCTGGATGCACTTGTGTGAATTTGCAGAGCCATTTAAGTCTTCTTTCGTCAACAATCCTTTTGACAGAACACCCTTTTTGAACCAAAAGTTAATGTGTGAAAGATGGAAAAACACTTTCTGCTGTGGGCGTATGCTTTTCCACCCCACAGTGGCCTGGCCGTACTTGAGGAACCAGAGGAGTGGAAGGCTATGGTTCAAAAAGTCCCAAGTGCCTTTCCAGGACTCACATGGCATCAACTCCAACCAGGGCAGAGGGGGTAGTTATAATGGAAGACCCCACACAGGAGGCAGAAGTGGCCTGCATAATCAGGATTCCAGGGATTCTTTCCCTGGAAATTCCTATTGGCACTCCTGAATGGAGGCCCAATTGTCATCCTCTGGAGGCAGTGGGGAGACATCTCTCCCTGCACCTACCTGCCCGGCTAATCATAACAATGGACAATTGGGTGCAGAGTGTCGTAACCAGAGGTTATCATATTTCCTTCTCCAACCAGCCCAAGAAACCCAAGGGAATCCTGGATGTTCCAACCAATAACAGGGATGCGGCAGTAACAGAAATTCAAAAACTGCTTGACAAAAGAGCCATCCATACAGTCCCATCTGATTAGATAGGATCCAGAGTTTACTTAAGATTCTTTTTAGTGCTAAAGAAGACAGGGGAATGGAGACCAATTTTGGATCTCAGTGCTTTGAACAAGTCAGTTCAAAATACGAAATTTCAGATGGTCACGGTTCAGTATATTCACCCGTTTTTAAGGAAAGATGATTGGTTGTGCTGAGTAGATCTTCAGGATGCATATTATCACATAAAAATAGACAAACACTCCAGATGTTTTCTGTACTTCTGGCTGAGAGCCAGTTATTACCAATTCAGAGCCATGCTCTTTGGCCTCACCACAGCCCCCAAGGTGTTCACCAAGCACATGGCAGTGGTCTCAGCTCACTTCAGACTGCAAGGATTCTGGGTGTTTCTATACTTAGATGACTGGATCATTACCACAACCTCCAGGCATCTGCTACTACAAGCAAGGGATTATGTCCTTCAAACGTTTTCCTCCCTAGGGATTACTGTAAACTATGAAAAATCCCATCTAGAGCCAACACAGCATTTAGAATACATAGGAGGGGGTGTTGGACACAAGCACCTGCATCGTGTCTCTTCCTCAAGAAAGACTTCAAAGAATAAAATCTTAAGTCAGCCAGATTATTCACAGCAGATCAGTGACTGCAAGATTGGTACTTTAAGTTTTAGGATCTTTGGTGGCCTCCATTACCTTAGTTTCCCTTGCCAGGTTTCACATGTGAATCCTTTAATGGCTCCTGGCATCACAATTGTCATTAATGATGCAAGCAATGTCACATCAAATTCAGATCGCCAATTTATGCAAAAAGCACCTGAGTTGGTGGCTCCATTCCAACGACATTCTACAGGGCCACCCCATTGTCCCTCCACAACCCTAAGCCATAGTGACCACAGACGCATCCGAGATAGGGAGGGGGGCATTATCTGGGAAAGACAGTCCAAAGCACTTGGTCCCAGTTGGAGGCCAATTTGCACATCAGTGATCTAGAGATGAGGGCAGTGCTCCTATCATTGCAAGCATTCGAGAAACCCTCCCATCAGGAATGATTGCAATCCAAACCAACAACATGTCAGTGGTTTGGTACATCAGTAGACAAGGGGGGACCAGATCTAACCCTCTTTGTCAAGAAGCTCTCAGGGTTTGGCAATGGGAGATCTCAACTGACTGCTTTCTAGTCGCAACGCATATTCTCGGGAGCTCCAGCGTGATTGCAGACAAATTGAGCATGAGTATCCTAATGCGTGAGAAGTCATCTCCCAATCCTTTAGTGGTGGAAATGATATTCCATTGATGGGACCAGCCTTGCTGTGATCTCTTTGCATGTCCTCTTAACAACAAATACAGCAACTACTTCACCCTGTTCCTCCCTCTGGGGGAGTCACTAAGAGATGCTCTTCTCCATTATTGGCACCCCGGTCTCCTGTATGCCTTTCCCCCAATTCCATTCATATCTCAGTTTCTAAAGAAAGCCAACAGGTTGAAGAACAAGATAATTTTCATTGCTTCCCTCTGGCCTTGACAGATATGTTTTTCCTTTCTGTGCCTCACCTAATTCAAGAACCGTGGACTCTGGACCCAGCTCCAGATCTATTGTCCCATCCAGAGGGACCCATTCACCTGAATCTGAAGAATCTGAAGCTCACTGCATGGCTTTTCCAGTTCTGATGATTGCCAGGCATACTAGCCTCACTACCCCAGTTCAACAATTTTTTTTAGCCTTCCACAAAACTTAGACTAGATGTTTATTCAACAGCAAGTGGCAAAAATTTTCAAAATGGGCTTTAGACAGTAATCCCGACCCATATTTGTCACCAGTTCATAAAGTCTTGGAATTTTTAGCATTGCTTTTCAATGCAGGGGCATCCTCCACAACTATATGGGTTCATCTATCTGCAATTTCAAATTTTCATAACGGTCTAAATGACATAGCTCTAATGTCGCACAAACTTTGTAAAGCCTTTCTGAAGAGAACCCTATTGCTGAGACCTCCATATAAGGATCTGTCTGCACCTTGGTTCTTGAATCTGGTACTACAGTCTTTAATTAATTTCCCATTTGAACTATTCACAAATTGTGATTCGAAGTATTTATCCTGGAAAACCTCATTTTTGGTTGCTATTACTTCTGGTAGAAGAATATCTGCGTTACAGGCCTTATCTTGCAAGTCTCCTTACATAATCTTTCATAAGGACAGGGTATCTTTACGAATAAATCCATCCTTTTTACCAAAAGTATTATCTGAAACTAATATCAATCAGACTATACACCTTCCCATATTTTTTCCCAAATTTTCTAACAAAGGCAAATATTCTTTGCATTTGTTAGATGTTCACAGACAATTAAGTTTTTACCTGCACAGAACAAAGGAATTCAGAAAATCTAATCACTGTTTCATTCTCTTCTGCTACTCTGGGCAAACCAGTTTCTAAGGTTACTCTAGCTAGATGGCTCAAGGACTGCATAACCTTCATTTATAACAAAAGGAAAGTGCAATTGCCAGGACCTGTAGAGGCACATAGTATGGGAGCAACAGCCGCTTCTGCAGTTTTCCATTCCAGAGCTTCTATAGATGATATATGTTCAGTGGTGACTTGGACATCCCCGCATACCTTTATTACTCATTTCAAGCTGGATCTAGTCTCTGGGGGACGGACATCCTTTGGTTCGATTGTGCTCAGGAATGTTCTTCTATGAGACTTCCCAAGACTTTGGTAGCTGAGGACTCTGTCCCACAGTCAAGGATTAAGTGAAGATTGACAACATCAGATAAAGAAGTTATGTCGTACCATAATGTTCCATCTGTGTTGTTGATCTTCAATTATCCTCGGCGTCCCCACCTTCCTTTCTCCTGCCTTTCAGGCTACTTGGAGGAATGGTTCTATCCCAACAGATTGGATTGTTCCTTTATAAATACACATATGGTCTGTAATCTATTTCCTGTCTGTCGTTATCATATACAAACTCGATCTGAGGTAATCTTGAGAGGAGCATTCTGGGTAGAGCTAAGCTTGAGAGTTTTTCGGAAGGGGCGAGCTGGAGTAACGGCTCAGTCGATTCTGAGATTTGGAACCAAACCCACAGTCAAGGATAAGTGAAGATCGACAACACAGATGGAACATTATGGTAAGACATAACTTCTTTTTTTATGCAGATCTCACTGACAAATACATATCTTATGTTGCCTTACAACAGGATGAATACTGTTCACCACTTCTTTTGACTGTCATTGTTTCTTAATGACACCTAAGCTTTCTGCTCAGAGTCACTGGCATAACATCATTATTTATTTTTATGTGAAATTCTTCTTGTAATCTTTTTAAGTTTGTAAACAAATCATCATATTTGTAAAGGATAGCATTGCTATCAGTACAGTAGTTAAATTAAGATGTGTTTGGGACCATGTCATTGCTTCTGTATGCATGCACTTTTTGATTTCATTCTGTTGATTCATTTTACTATTTCTAGCTTTTTAAATAAAATGCTCCAAGATATTATGACAAATTGCATTTTTAAGAGTTACAGTTTAAAAAAGGATCTTGCAATTCTTATGTTATATGTGCATCAGTACCTTTTTAACGGTTCCATCCTCTGTCTAGAGTATTTAAAATTCGTACACAACTTTAGTTTTATGTCTGTGAAGCCACAGGTTTTAGAGGCTTCTTCTTTCAAAATATTATATTCTGCACCTGTGTCTAATTTAAATTTGATATTTTGCTAATCAGTTCTCAACATCTGTTGCCAATAGTTTGAATTGTAAATGTACCTGATGCACTTTCAGACTTCTTTGAGTTACATTTTAACTTCAATAGGGCTAACAATTCATTTTAATATTTTATTAATAACAAGCATATTATTTGAGGACATCACAGGGGTCCTCCGGGTGCTCCAGTTTCCTCCCACATTACAAAGATATGCAGCAGGTAGATTGGGCACTGTAAATTGGCCCTAGGTGTGATTGTGTGTGTGAGCGTGTGGTATGAATGAACTAATGTGGCAGGGCTGATCACCCGGCAGTGTAAACCTTGGTTGTAGATGATTGTCACTGTTGAAGTGACACCCCAACCCCCATGTGCAAAAAAATGGGAAAAGGGGTTGAAGATGGATGAATGGATAGATGCAGATTATTTATAGTACACTTCTGTTTATTTTTCTGCATCTTTGAAAATGTAATTTTTCCATCCCATACTGTACAAAATGTATTTATAAAGTATGCCAACTTTTTTTTTCTTATCCTTATATCTACATGAAGTACATGAACTTTTCATTTCAACTGCAAAACTTTCTCTTACCTATACTGCTGTTTGTGCATTCTCACCTGGTTGAGTTTTTCTTTACACTTTTCCTTAATCTGGCTTTATCTTACACACAAACACACACACACATACACACACACACACACACACACACACACACACACACACACACACACACACACACACACACACACACACACACACACGCAATCACACACATACACACACGCACACACACACACACACACACACACACACACACACACACACACACACACACACACACACACTTTTACTCACTTTTTAACTAGCTATTAGTAATTTTATTTACTCTGCATACATTCAGAGCTTTTGATAAGGTTTGTTCTGTTTCAGTTAAAAGTCAACCTCTCACTTCATCATTTCTTTTACCACAAATTATTCTGTCTTGTAATATTAAATCATGCATCGTTTGCCTTTATTCTCCAACTGAGTAACATAAGTACTTTGCAACAGCTTTTATCCTTGTAAAACATATATGCAAAGTAAATGGCCATTTTTCCTAGACACAAACTAATTCCAGAGCTTCTCTCAGCATTATTTTGTCTTTCTCCCTTAAGAAAGTGAAACATTTAAATGCACTTATAGCCTATTTCTCCATGACACACAGAAATGTAACAATGCCCTGTACTTTTTCATCCATCTTGAGTGCTCTACCGACAGTAAGGAACAACTCAAATTTCTGGATTCAAAGCTTTCCAGATTCTGCTAAATTTCTGTGAAGTTAAAGAATTCCTGGTGGTTGCAGATAAAACATTTTTTTCCATTGAGAATTATATATCCATGCTTCTTTAGTTTTCAGTGATTTCATTTTTGAAAGCAAACATTCTCTCACTTCTACAGGTGTATTTCTCTACTCTTGACATTACATGATGTTTAATCAATGATCAGTCGCCATTAAGTATTTAATCATACTGAGCACTCTAGGAGAAAGTGTTCTAGGTGACATGCTGCTTCATATAAGTAGCTCATTAGCAGTTAAAAAAAAAATATATATATATATATATATATATATATATATATATATATATATATATATATATATATACCCTATATATGGTGCCAGTTGTAAACAAAATGCTTACTTTCATATCCCCATTCATAAAGTATTCAGAAACAGTTTCTGATTCCATGAGTTGGTTGCCCTCTAGCCAATTAGCCACTTTGTTTCACTCAGAGTGTTCACAAAATACTATTTGTTCACACATGTAACCATACCTGGGTAATGGGATGACTCTTTCCATCTCCCTTCTTAGCTTAAACTTAACATTTTAAGAAACCCTGCATCCTTTCTAGAGTCTGAATATATCTGTCTATTTTCAAAAAAATAAAACTGCATTTTTCCCTGGCTAAGAGATTTCTAGCTACCAAATCTTTCATGATAGTCTTACTTCATGACAGGATACAGATGATGACTGCCATTTTCCTACATATTTAAAAACTGAGAAATGCAACCAGTGAACATGATATGTTTAGTTGGGTGTGGTGGTCACTGCTAGGACAGTGGTAGTGAGAACTCCTTTCTCAGGAGTTATTTCAGAATCCTCACAGTTTTGTCAAAAAGTTTCATAAAAAAATAGTTTTATTGAAATGGGACACAGACAGTGTTGGATTCTAATTTAATCAGCTTAAAGATGTTAAAAGGTTCAAATAACCATAATAACTTGAGAGTAACTAAAAAGTGGGAGTGGTAAAGTCTGAGTGATGCCATTTGTAACTATAATTGAAGAGAGTAGTGAAAGAAAAGTATCTATGACTGAGACTTTTGGCAGTACCTGGAGCAAGGGGACATATGACAAATACAAACTATAGTAGTAGGCAACTTTACAAAATTTTGCAACAAATGTAATATGGTCAGTGATACTCAGTCAAAGAGGAGGAATGTTGTTAAGGTGATGGGATTAACCAGTATACTGAAATTATTGAAATCTTTATAGGTAAATGAATGGAAATGGAAAATCCTCAGATAGTGAGTGATAAAGAGTCTTTTGGGTAGATAAGCTAGAGCTTAAGGGATCAAAGGATTAAGATGAGAGTATACTTGCTCTCATGTACACTTTTTAAAGAAGAAAAGTAGAAGAGGGTGAACTCAAAGACAGGAAAGGGAGAAAGGAAAGAAAAAAGGGAGAAAACATAAGAGGAAGAAGGAAAACCAAAGATCCTGTTCATTCGATCCTCCCAGTCTAACTTGTTGGTCCTTATGCCACTTATCGGATTTGACTCAGCAGCATTAGTACTCTAGCCTTAAGCCACGTTAAGATTTTCCTTCACATCGTACACTAGGATCTGATGATATCTTAGATCTCATTTACCACCATTGTGAACGGACACAAATTTTCACACTGCATGGCAACCAAGTGCTCCATCTCATTTTTTGGATAATTGAGCTTAACTTCTCTATCGCCAGGCATCTACGTTCCATTCAGAGAAAAAAAGAACTTCCGCATCTTATTTTTTCAAAGACTCTTAATATTTTTCTGTAAAATAATTAAGCTTGAAAATGTGTTTTATAGACTATCATCTGACTTTGTCTCTTTTTTCTAGGAGTATTACTTTTTCCTTTTGAGGAAAAAAATGTTAAAACTCAGTTAAAATTGTTTTTTTTTTCTGACCAAAAGTTGTGTTAAATTATGTATGTGGCCTGGGCTAAGTGTTTAAAGTGCTAGTCACTGTATTTTTGGGGAAAAACTTTTTAAAATGTTTACCTACTTTACCAGCTACTGCTGTTAGGCTTCCCAGCAATTCAGGCATCTTTTTCAGTTTCACTATGAAACAACCTACCACTTCCTCAGTCCCTCAGTTCTTCTTTCTTCCAACCACAAAAAGAAAACAATTTACAAGCAGCCATAGACCCTTTACCAGGTTTCTAAATAACCTCAGCCACAGATGTGTAACTCATTTCTAGTTCCTCAGACCATTCTTCTTTTTCCTTGGCTTCCTCTGGTATAGTCCCCACAGCCACCATGGACCAGGGGTTAGATGCATCCCCTGCATTTGTTGGAGTGCCCTTGGTTGGCAAGGGAGAACCACTCTTGTTGGTCTTGGAAGAAGGTGCAGCGATCCCCTTTCTACCTAGCTAAACTGAGTTGTCTGTCCCTAAAGAGGTTTTGCTTGTCATAAGTATGTCTGCTTCTTCATTAATCTCTAGCAAAAGGAAGCAAAAACTTAGACATTTTTCTTCTCTTGTCTCAGTTACTTTGGGCAGTCATGATTTATTGGACTTAGCTCAATGATTAGCTAATGCTTATGACCTTACCAATACTGGTGTTACTGATAAGAAAAAAAGGAATTTACTTTTTGAGGATGTTCAATACTTTGAACATGAAAGTGATTATGAGAGTAAAAATTCAGTTTTCACTCCGTAAGTTTCTGATTCTGATTCTGAGTGTTTCTTCTGATAGTCCCCGAGATGGGTTTTCTTTTTCTGAAACCATATCCAGAATGAAGTGATTATTTCTGTGGGAACCTAATGATGTGAAGTTGTTAAATCTCGCCGTTTATTCTCACTGATGGGTTCGGAGCCGATCCTCGGCTCCGACACGGCCGATAGCAAAGCTCAAGGTTTGCCAGTAGCTCAAGACCAAGCCCCTTATCCCACAATGCACTGCTGGAATTACCTCACATCTAGTTTGCTGTGGCAAGAGAGATCTCGGTGATCTGGCTAGCTTGGACCATTTGTGAGAAAAAAACAGCAAGTTTTGATAAAAAAAAAATTTCTTTTTGTCTTGGATGTTTTCATATAGATAGCTGTGTGTTAGTGTTAAAAATTTTAATAATAGAATCTGTAGTTTCTGACAGTTAGTGCCCTGCTGGCTTAGTTGTTTTGTGTGGGCCTTTTAGCCCTATTTAGAGTTATTAATCTCTATTTTCTAATAGTCAAGGTTTTTCTCTGTGGGGCTCTTTAGCCCTGTATTTGTAAAATATAGTTAATTGTTATAGATAGTGCCCGGGTTGGGCTTAGTTGCCTTGTGGGTCTTTACAAGGAAAGTAAGGACTTTACTGTATTAGTTTTTCAGTATACTGGTTTGTTTTACCTTTACTATGTTGGATGACAAGGAAAAGTCCCATCCTAAATCGAGATTCAAGAAATGCCCAGATTGTGGGCAGAAAATGTCCGTCATTAACGGACCCATTCAATGTGTCTACTGTCTGGGGGTTAAACACCTCCAAGACACTTGAAGCATTTGCCATTCTTTTTCTTCAAGAGTCCTCTTGGAGAGAAGGAGGAAGCTAATAGACAAGGGATTACTGCAGCATTCCTTTTCTGAGGTGTTGAGTAGCCATGAATGTACTAGCACGTCCTCCAAATCCTCCAAATCCACAAAATCTTCAGACCCCAAAGTGGCAAAAAAGGCAAAAACTTCAGAGGGAGACTCATCGGTTCCACAGACCTCGGAACTGAGTGTACCTTTGATTTGGAGCCCGCTCTCAGTATTGGAGCCAGTCTCTGAGGTTCCCTCTTCTCCTCTGCTCCAGTCAACACCTTCGGTGCATTCATCTAAGTCCCAGTCAGCCTTTCAGATTTGGACATGGATCAGCTAGTGCAGAAGCTTTTACAGGCACCAGGACTTGCCAAATTGTTGTCGGCCCGACCAGCTCATAAGGTGCCGAACACCATGGAACCGGATTTGTCTACTCCTCCTCCGAGCCGTACTGGACTCTTGGAGCCAAAGGAAACCAAACCGATGATTGTTGAACCCTTGGAGCCGATAACAGCACCGGTGTTATCGGCTCCATCTACTCGGATGTCCTTGGTGCTGACCAAGGACTCTAGGAGCCAACGCTCTCCCATCGTGTCCGGGGAGGATAGTCGGACAGATTTGTTGGTGCCGACTCTTCCTCTTGGGGCTTCGGCTCGGATGAGCTCGGCTCCTACCTCGGGCTCGGAGCCCATGGTTTCAGTGCGGGAGGATCGGACAGTACTTTTGGGTCCGTCTACTCCTTCTCATTGGAGCCATGGTGCCTTTGATGCTATGAGGAGAGTCCTGTCTCAAAAGACAACCTCAGCATTGGTTCGGCCTTCCCTCTCCCCTCAAGCTCCTGTGTCTGCTTCTTTGTCTACTGGTCCCCCTAAGCGTAGAGACCCTGAGCCTCAAATACCCCCACAGGGCATCCCCTGCTCTTCTGAGACCTCCTCAGATCCCCCCACTGAGGAGGTGCCTAGGAAGAGACTGTGCAAGAGGAGGCCCTTAGACTCCCCACAGGAGTCTTTGACATCTGACACGGACTTGAATGAGTCAGAAGGGTCCCCTCGATCCCCCCTCTGAGGATATCTCCTTTGCAGAGATACTAGAGATCCTTAGTCAGAGGGGCGATTGGCAGTCCAAGACCCCTACTGAGGATGAGTCCATGCTCTTGAAGGCTTTTGGGTCTCAACCTTCCACTTCTTGGGTATCTTCGCCTTATGATGAGCTCATGGAACTGATCTCTCGTAAGGCGTGGGAGTCACCGGAGGCCATGGAACCTGTTCCTCGCAAGCCAAATAAATTCATGTCTGCTCCAGTGGACAAGCCATTTTTGACAAAGAGAGTGCCTGTTGATGCCATGGTGGTAGCTGCAGCCACCAAAAAGGAAGTGTCTGAGACATCTGCATCTATCCATCCTCCTAACAGAGATTCTAGGATCATAGATAGATATGGGAAACTCATGTTTAGTTCAGCGACTTTTTTTCTCCGATCACTGAACTACTTAACCCATTTTATGAGACTACAAAGAGATCTCCTGAAAGAGCTAGAGGATACTCTCCAGGGTACGGTAGCTGCAGGGATGGCCGACAAAGTCAACGCCCAGCTCACTACCCTAAACTCAGTGGTAAACTCGTCCATGCGTCTCATATCCTATGCAGCTGATGGTTCGAGTAGAGCCGCTAGTTTGGGCATTGCTTTTTGAAGACAAGCCTGGATGCGTCTCTGTTCCTTTGCGGAGCCCTTTAAGTCTTCCTTTATCAACACCCCATTTGATGGCTCATCACTGTTTGGGCCTAAAGTAAAGGAAACTTTAACCAGGTGTGAGCAGGAAGGCAAGACCTTATCTGCTGTTGCAGTCCGTTTTTCTACCCCTACTCGGCCCTAACCCAAGGGCCCTAGGGGAGGGAAAATGTGGTTCAGAAAAGCGCAGGGAGCCTTTCAGGACACATGTGGAGAAACCCCCTCTAGAGGCAGAGGAGGGGGTTATAACTGAAGATGCCACCCCCGCGGCAGAGGGGGTCCACAGCAACAGGTTCTCTGGTCAACCCTACCAGAGCCCCTGAAAGGGGGCCCAGTTGTTCGGCTCTGGAGGCAGTCGGGGGTCACTTGTCTTTGTACCCAGAAGCCTGGCTAAACATAACATCAGATACATGGGTACAAAGCATTATTTCCAGAGGATATTTCATACCATTCTCTACCCCTCCCATTCCTGTAAACAGAATCCCAGATGTTCCACCCAGTCTCAGGAAACAAGCAATCGTAGAGGTCCACAGATTGCCAGAAAAAAGAGTCATCCAACCAGTCCCAGCAGACCAAGATGGATTCGGAACTTACTCAAGATTCTTTTTGGTACCAAAGAAAACAGGGGACTGGAGACCTATCCTGGACCTCAGCAGACTCAACCAGTTCGTAAAGGAAGAGAAGTTCCGAATGTTCACGCTTCAGTCCATTCTTCCCTTCCTAGGGATAGGCAATTGGATGTGCTCCATAAATCTCAAGGACGCGTACTATCGCATAAAGATGAACAGATGCTCCAGAGATCACCTGCATTTCTGGCTGGGAGCAAATCATTACCAGTTTCGAGCCCTGCCCTTTGATCTCACTACAGCCCCCAGAGTGTTCACCAAATGCATGGCAATGGTCACAGCTCACCTGAGACGTCTAGGATTCCAGGTGTTTCCATACCTAGATGATTGGCTCCTCACCACTACCACCAGGCATCAATTGACTCAGGTAACACAATACACTCTGACACTCTGCCATCAACTAGGCATTACAATCAACTTCAAAAAGTCTGCCTTATCGCCATTGCAGCATACCGTTTTTATAGGAGCAGAGTTAGATACCTCAACTACCACTCTACGTCTTCCAATCGAAAGAGTCTCACTTCTCCACCAACATGTCAGCTCACTGGTGTCAAAGAATAAAGCTACAGCAGCAGAGGTCTTGAAGGTGTTAGGTTTGATGGTGGCAGCAATCCTGGCTATACCACTCGCAAGGATGCATATGCAAATTCTTCAATGGCTCCTCTTTGCTCAGTGGTCTTACCAGAAACTACTGATGCACCACATGGTTCTCATCACGGATTCTTGCAAGAGAGACCTTCAGTGGTGGTTGACGTCTCTTCATGTCACAATCAGAAGACCCTTTGCCCCCCCCCCCAGTAGCCACTGTGACCACAGATGCTTCCCTGATAGGGTGGGGGGGGGGGCATTTTCAGGGAAAGACTGCCCAAGGCACACGGACAGATCAAGAATCACATCTGCACATCAATGTTCTAGAGTTGAGAGTGGAACTTCTGGTGTTGCAGTACTTTCAGGACTCTCTTGCTCTAGGAACTATTGCAATTCAGACGGCCAACATGTCAGTAGTCTGGTACTTGAACAAGCAAGGCAGAACCAAGTCTTACCCCCTTTGTCGAGAAGCCCTCAGGGTCTGGCAATGGGCTGTGCTGTCCCAGCATTTTCTGTTAGCAACGCACATCCCGGGGAAATCCAACATGATAGCGGACAAGCTAAGCAGGGCAATATTGCTCCCTCACGAGTGGTCTCTCAAACAACAGGTTGTGGAGTTGATTTTCTGCAAATGGGGCCAGCCTTGCTGTGACCTCTTTGCCAGTCACATCAATTCAAAATGCAGAAGCTGCTTTGCCCTAATACCACCTCCCGGTCATCCCCTGAGAGATGCACTTTAACACGATTGGCCCCAGGTCTCCTTTATGCATTCCCACCCTTCCCATTGATACCCAGATTTTTACAGAAAGCAAAATCGCTGGGAAGGACTGTTATCCTCATAGCCCCCTACTGGCCTTGACAGATATGATTTCCGTTTCTCCACCATCATCTGTTGGAAGATCCATGGATCCTGGACCCAGTTCCGGACCTTCTGATGCACCCATCAGGGGACCTCCATCCTTCACTGCAGTCCCTGAAACTGACTGCTTGGCTAATCCACTTCCCCTAATTGCTAGGCTTCATTCAATTTCAGAAGATACAAGACAAATTATCTTGTTTTCTCACAAGCCATCTACCAGGAAACTATACGGGAGTAAATGGAAAAGGTTTTCAATTTGGGCCAACACGCAGAACATTTACCCTTTCCGAGCTCTGCTATCATCCATTTTAGAATTCTTGACAAAGATTTTTAAGGAAGGGGCAGCAGCTGCTGCAGCTCGAGTCCATTTAGCTGCCATTTCAAATTTTCACCTTGGGTTTGGTGGCTCAAATGTTATGGGCCATAAATTATCTAAGACTTTTCTTAAAGGTGTTCTTCACATGAGACCTCCTATCAAAATTCCCTATTCTCCCCGGAATTTAAACTTTATGCTGTCTCAAATTATTTCCCCCCCTTTTGAACCAGCATCTTCTTGTGAACTCAAATATTTATTCCGGAAAACTATTTTTCTAGTGGCCATTACTTCTGCCCGCAGAGTGTCAGAACTTCAAGTATTATTTGTCAGACCACGTTACATGATTTTCCATGCTGATAGAGTATCTCTCAGAACAAACCCTTCATTTTTAACTAAAGTCTGTTCTGAATCAAATATCAATCAGGTCATTGAGCTGCCAGTCTTTTTTCCCAACCACTCTAACAAATTGGAATACATGCTGCACAAACTTGATGTACACAGACAGCTCAGATATTATCTTGACAGAACTAAGGATATTAGAAAATCAGATCAACTTTTTGTATCCTTCTCAGAAGCCAGAAAAGGCAATCCAGTGACTAAAACAACCTTATCTAAATGGTCATCAGATTGTATATCCTTTGTTTATGAGAATGCGAGCATGCCATTGACACACAAACCTAAGGCTCATTCTACCAGAGCCGTTTCTACGTCTTCTGCCTTTCAAGCTAAATTGCCCCTTGACAATATTTGTGCTGCAGCCACTTGGTCTAAGCCTCATACCTTTATCATGCATTACAAAGTAGATAAGGCTTCCAGGGACAGGTCTTCCTTTGGTTCCACAGTACTGAAGAAAACACTTCCATGAACCACCCAATATTGAGGGTGCTAGGGATGCTACCCATCAGTGAGAATAAATGACGAGATTTAACAACTTCACATAAAGAAGTTATGTACTTATCATAACGTTCCATGTGAGTTGTTTATCTCGCCTTTATTCTCACGTCCCTCCCTCCTTCCCCCTCCTGGCTGACTGTTGACTTAGAGGCTAGTACCATCCTGGTTATTCAATATTTCTTCTTCCCTTTCAGGAAGTGTTTCTTTGTAGAAATAAATAAAAGGGTATATATATATATATATATATATATATATATATATATATATATATATATATATATATACACACACACACACACATATATATATAGTTACTCGCAGCAAACCAGATCTGAGGTAATTCCAGCAGTGCATTATGGGATAAGAGGCTTGGTCTGGAGCTACTGGCAAACCTTGAGCTTTGCTATCGGCCGTGTTGGAGCCGAGGATTGGCTCCGAACCCATCAGTAAAAATAAAGGCGAGATAAACAACTCACATGGAATGTTATGTTAAGTACATTACTTCTTTATATCCCACTTTCTTTAAAGAAGTATTATGATTTATTGCAACTAGGATGCCCTGAACCTACACCAGTTCCTTGTGTTTTTTCAGCATTGGAGGATGTTTTTATGACAGCCTGTAACTTTCCTCATAGCCAATCTGCTGCCCCTATAAAAGCAAGTATAGAGTTCCTCTGTCTTAAAAGGTTTCATATTAAGAACTTCTGTTCAGACCCATCAGTCATTTCTTTGCCAAATCCAGATGCTGCTAAGCAACTGGTAAATGCTAATCCCTCCCCCTCTGACTAGGATGAGAAAGCCATTAAAAGATTTTCGGGAAAAAGTGTATTCTTCTGCAGCACTTATGCTTGCCTCTTTTGAGAATATGAGGAACATTATGGCTTCTTTCATTAATCTCAAATAAAAATCATCTTTGTGTAATCTTATTGCTTCTTTGTCTCAAGCAGTTAAGCATTTTTTGAAGTATGCTTATGAGTCAGTTGATGCCACTTCCAGAGCTGCTGCTGCTGCTGTTGCTGCTGCTGCTGATGATGATGAAATTGCTATGAGTAGGTTTGCTTGGTTGTTAAAGATAAAATTTTATATTTGGACCATTTGCTGAAGAAATCTTCAAAAAGTGTGATGAGAGGGGGAAGCTGATCAGGAATTTTCTCCTTCTCCAAATTTTTCAAGGGTTTTACAGCTACCCCTGCAATATTTTGCAAAAAGCTAAATAAGCAGACACAGTAAGCTTCTGGTAAGCATACTTCAAAAAAATGTGGTGGCAAGGGGAATCCAAAAAAAAAAATGGAGGGGAACCTCCCCCAAAAAACAAGAGTAGTTCATCAAGTCAGGTCTGAATGACAGTCTGCAGAATCCCACCTTCCCAACCTGGCAAGCTTCTGTATCTTTGCAAAAATCTGACCCTCCCTTTTCTTCTTTGGCAACAGATAATCTGAAACCAATTGGTTCTGAGAGTGATTCATTAGGAATACAGATGGCAGTGGGGATTTTTCTCTCCCTTTTATGGTATTCCTCAGGTCTATATTAGAACATCAAAGTTTCAGGTCCTCGAATGTTCTAATATCGACACCTAGTAACCAAAAACCTGTAAGACTGAAAATTTAGAACATCAAATTTTTTCCTAGGGAAAAAATTTGCTGTTCTAAAACACATACACACAACACAAACACACCAAACAAACAGCAATCCACACACATACACCTAAAATCTTACATCTAAACCTACACTAAACCGTACATACACCACTATCTACCCACTTACCTTAACCCAAACCCTAACCCTAAGGTCCGTCACTATCGCACACACACCTCACCCGCGCCCTAACCCTAACTCACCTATCCCACCCTAACTCTCACATCCAAACATTCGTACACTAACCTGACCCGCGCCCTAACCCTAACTCACCTATCCCATCCTAACCCTCACATCCACACAATCGCACACTTACCTGAACCCGACCGTAACTTTCCACCGCAGAGCTGAAAATAGCGAAACGACAGGAACGGACAACAAATTCTTTCCCTAGGAAAGAATTTGGTTATCTAAATCTTTGCTATTTTCAGCTTTCGGTTACTAGGTGTCGATATTAGAACATTCGAAGACCTGAAACTTCGATGTTCTAATATAGACCCCTATTCCTCCTCATCCATCAGATCTTTTTTCTCTGCTGTTATTTAGCATCTACTAACTCAGGGGTGTTAGAAGCTGTCCCTCTATCTGAGAAATAAGTTATTTTTAAGGATGTTGCTGGTACCAAAAAAAGAAGCTTCATGGAAACCAGTCCTAAACTTTACCTTTCTAAACCAGTTTGTGAACATTCCAAAGTTCAAAATGTTATCCCTTCATGGCTTGTTGCCTTTCTTTCCCAAGTTAAGTTTTTCAGTGACCCTAGATTTAAAAGATGCGCATCATCATCCATTCCTACAGCATCATATTTCAAATGTTTCTTTATTTTTTCTGTGGCTGGGTAACGCTTTCAGTTCTTTCCATTACCTTTAGGTTATCCACTGCTCTAAGGGTATTCACATATTGTCTAGCTCCTGTGATAGCTTACTGCAGACTTCAAGGTATTGTTTAGATTGTTTAGATGACTTGATTATCTTTGCATAGTCTTTATCAAAGTGTCAAGAATCTCTCATTTGGTTGAGAGATCTTTTGCACTGCTGGAGTTTTAGGAGAATATCCAAAAGGCATGCTTGAGTCATTCTCATAGGCTAGTTTGCTTGGGTTGTCTCCTAGATACCTTAGTTTAAAGATCTTTTATTCCACATGGAAAAGTAGACATAAATCTATATCTATTCTTGAGTTTTTCCACTGACATTTATCAGGATGTTAGAATTCACAGTGTCTATAACACTCATTATTTCTTTAACCAGACTCCATATGAGAAACAATCAACAGTACCTAAAATCACTGTAGTCTCCAGTCTCCATTGCAACATACTCAGACTTTCCAGATTCCTGTTTTAGGATTTGTGAAAAGGGAACTTCTTTGGTGGAGAGACCAGCTTTATCTGAATAAAACATCTCCCATTTTCCCTTCCAGCTCCAGCGTAGTCTCAGACTTTGCTTGGAGAGCAGTGTCTATTGCAGTGACAGACCAAAATACATAAACGCAATAGAGATGCTGGAAGTAATAAATGTGTTCTACTCTCTCAATCATCTATGAGCCCCAGGACCATTACAGGTGGTTATAGACAACAAATGAGTAATGTTGTACATAAACATGGAAAGGACCAGCTCTTGTGCTGTGTGCAGATGAGTTAAGGTAGCCTGAAATATAGCTTTTCAGCACAGTCTCACTCTACATTGCTCTTACATCCTGTCAGAGCAATATTTTTTGGCAGATAAGCTGAGGAAGACCAGGACCAGGACAAACCCTCATAAATGGAAACAGAATTAGGGGGTCTTCCTGGAACTGATCCAGCCATAGGAAACACACCGCAAACAGGTCTGTTTGCCTCCATGCACAACAGTCAGTTGGCAAAATTGTGTTTTAGGACTCCAGGCAAGAAGTCCTGGAAAACAGAAACATTATCTTTTCCTTTTACAGTAATGTTCATGTGGGCTTTTCCATCCTTTCCACTGATATCTGGGGTTATTTTTGAAGATTCATAAGGGCTCTCCAAATACCATTATGGTGACACCCTTCTGGCCCAGATAATAGTGTTTTTTCCTTCTTTTTGAAATAGCCACGGACAATTACCACAAGCTTCCTCACAGACTTGACTTACTCACACAGGCCAGGGAGACTTTGATAGATCAAAACTTGAAACAACTTCACCTAACTGTCTGGATAATAGAGTTTTAATACATTTTAGGTATCTATTTTATGTGGATATGCAGCAGCTATTAATAGAGGCAAGAAAACCTGCTATGTAAGAAATCCAGTTTAACAAATGGAAAATATTTTCTAGTTTGTGTCAAGACAAGAACCAGGGCCCTTTTAAGGCTATATTTGTGCCAGTTATTATCTACTGGCCTTTCTTATTCCTATGTCAAGGTTCATTTGTTTGTTATTTCAGCATGTCCACCCATGGATCCTCAACTTCCACTGCATTCCCATGCAAAAATGTTTTGAAAGAGATGTTACATACCAAGTCTTCTCCTAGGAAACAGGTGGCTTTTCCTTTGGATCTAAATTTTGTGCTAGAAAAACTAATTCCTGCTCAGTTTTTACCTAGCCCATCAGGCTGACTTGAGTTTCTTAATATAGAAAACACTTTTGCTATTTGTTTTGACTTCTGCAAGAAGAGTATAGGTTCATAGGTTCATAGGTTCATAGGTTCGTACTAGGCTATCTGCCCTAGGGCATTTATAAGCCTAGCCAGAGTGTATGTGGCTTACACCACCCCTTAGGATGAGAATACTACGCCCTTTTAGGGTTTAGTTTACTATGCCTCTGTCTAGTAGTGACAAAGAGATGACCCCCGGGGTAAACCTACGATCTCCCATCCACTCGTCGAGATTTCTCTTGAATAGAGTCAGTGAGGGGCTCTGCCTAACATGGACTGGGATTCTGTTCCAGAGTGTAGGGAGCCTCTGGGTTATGAATCTGTCCCTCCAGCACGTTCTATTTATTTCTGTGTTGAGGTTTAAGTCACTTGTTCTCGTGGCTCTGATGGATTTGGATTTTCTGAGGTGGAGCATGTCCATTAATTCAGGATTGGACATGGCCTTGTATGTCAGGCACAGATCACCTCTGAGCAGGCGGTATGCGACTGAATAGAGCTGGAGTTTTTTCAGTCGGGCAGCATATGACATATGTTTAAGACCCTTTATCCTCTTGGTGAGGAACTTTTGGGGTCTTTCCAACTGCTGCAGGTGTCGGGTGAGATACATCCCAAACGGGGCATTGTACTCAATCATTGGCCTGATAAGAGAAGAGTACAGGGGAACAATGACCTCTCTTGATCTAGATGTGAAACCCTTCATGATAAGGTGGGCAATATAGAAGGTCTTCCTAACCACTTTGGCAATGTGAGTGTCAAATGAGAGGTTACTGTCAACCTGGGTCCCTAGGTCCCTGATTACCTCTTCCAGACTTAATGGATTACCGCCTATGTGGTAATTTGTCGGTACCTTGTTTTTCCCAAAGGGTATGACTATACATTTTTGGCGTTTAGCTTAAGGCCATGGCTCTGGCACCAATTATCCATTTCTATGAGGCCTCTCTGAAGGATGTTTGTGTCCGCTGGAGTATCAATTATGGCACCCAGTTTGCAGTCATCTGCGAACTTTGTCAGCCACAATCCTCCTATGTTTGCCTGTACCTCGGAAAATAAATGCCGAACAAGAGGGGTCCCAGGACTGAGCCCTGTGGGACACCGCTTGTGACTGGCTTAGAGTCTGACATATCTCCAGCAACTCTGACCCTGTGGGTTCTGTCCTTGAGCCAGTTTGCAACCCATCTTGTGACATATGGGTTTACATTTAAGCTGGTGAGTTTGTCTATGATGCCCGAGTGGGGTATTGTGTCAAAGGCTTTTGCAAGGTCAAGGTAGGCTGTGTGAACTGCCTTACCCTCATCAATGGCCTTAGTGACTGTTTCAAAAAAGTCGACCAAGTTCAGAAGGCAGGATCTGCCCTTGACAAAGCCAAATTGTGTAGGATCCAATGTCTGTAGGTCCCCAATGTCTTTGTTTATGAGTTCCATAATGATCCTCTCCATAGCTTTGCAGACCAGGCTCGTCAGGCTTATGGGGCGGTAATTTCCAGGGTCCGTAGAAGCACCGCCTTTGTGAAGTGGGACCACTGTTGCCGTACACCACTCTTTGGGTATGTATCCTGTGGTAAGGCTAAGATTAAACAGCAGCCTTATGTGTGGGTTTAGTTCCTCTTGGAGTTCATGTAGCACACAGCCCGGGACACCATCCGGTCCCATTGATGCTGTGTTTTTAGCTTTAGAGAGGGCGGCTCTCACCTGGGCATCTGAGATGTTAGGGAGGCTACACTCTGCTGGGATAGTTATTTCTCCTTTTGGGGGGGAGGGGGAGGAGAACTTTGCACTGAACCTGTCTGCCAGAATGTTGGCAATGTCAGTGGGTTCAGTGTATTTTGTGTCATTTTGGACTAACTCTGAGCATATCTGGGAGTTTCCACCCAGGTTTCTAACATTGCAGTTGCAGTCTCTTATGGTGGGTAAATCTTATCTCATTTTCCACAATGATAGAATTTCATTAAGAACTAATCCTTTATTTATTCCTAAAGTTGTATCCAGGTTTATCTTGAGCCACTCTAGCGATCTCACTGTGTTCTTTCTAGAACCATAAAATTAGAGAGAAAGAATACTCATACACTGAATGCCCACAGACAATGCAAATATTTTATTGACAGAACAAAATCTTTCAGGAAATCTGATTAGTTTTTAATTTCCTGTGACAATAAGAAGAAAGAATAACCTGTGTCAACTCTGACCATCTCCAAATGGTTGTCTCATGCCATTGCCTTTTGTTATGCCCTCCACAACAAGACTAGTACAGACAGAGAGGGCCTCATTCTACAAAGGCCTTCACTTCATCTCTGGCTTTTTGGAAAGGGTTGAATACTAGAAATATTCTACAGGCAGCAACTTGGTCCTCTATATGTACTTTTATAAAGCACTATAAACGAAACTCATTCTCTATGTCTAGAACCATTCTCCAGCGCCACAGGACCTTCATCTTTCCAGTCAGTCTAAGCTATGGTAATCTTTCCACATAGCAAAAGCAACTGCAGCAGTGATCCATGTGAAAAACATAGTGCAGTTGTGTAAGTAAACTTACCATAACAATAGATGTGTGAATGATCACTGCTTCAGTAGCTGCTTCCTCACTCTCCCCTTCATTTTTGTATATTTTTATTGCCAGGGTGAGTTCTATTATTTTTGTTTTCCTAGTATTGTCCTTGTCAGGGCTTTAGCCTCCCTCTCTGTGTTGGCATGAAAGGTCTGAAGGACCTAGCACTCAAACCTGACATTTTTAGTCAGCTTAGCTCAAACTAACTAATGGCTTGGGTATATGGAATGTGCCAGGAAAGCTTTGGAAACTGCCTGGCAGTTATATCTTTAGCAGGGTATAACCCATACAGCTAAGGCTACTGCAACAGTGATCATTTGAACATCTGCTGTTATCATAAGTTTACTTAAACAACTGTAACAACTATACTTTTTGAATATTTTCTTAAACTTAATAGAAACAGAACATATGTATAATAAAATGCTTTTCATTGTAATACTTTCGTATTCAGGACTGTCATAACAACTCATTTTCTAATACTGAAAAGTTGTTTTTAATTAAGTGACATTTCCAGCCTTACTTGTTAATTTGATTAGCATCTAACATCATTGAATTAACTCATTTTTTGCTGCAGTAGTTAAATCGTGAGATAAATGGTCATTGACATAATGCTTACACAGTAGTACACTTAGAAATGAAGGCTCACATGAAGCACATACTGCTAGGGCTATAAATATGCAAGCTTCTTTAATCTACCTAAGAGAGCTGTTTAATAATTCCATGCTGTGTTCCCTTTCAGAAAACTTAATGAAAATCAGCATGATGGTGTGGCAGTTAACATTATATTCTGCTAGAGCTTTCTATTTCCCTGACTGATAAATATTAAAAATGTGTCTAAGAATCAACTATTACATACCCTTTCTTATATAGAAAAAAGTGACAGAGGCCTTTATGGGGGTGATCCTGCTTCCTGCAAAATGCCATCTTGAATTCCCATTCATGCTATTATGTCCTGTGACTGAGAATTGATGAAATCATGTAGTAGTGACCTTACCTACAACTCCACTGAAAAACAACAATAAAACTGTCATGAGGCTTTCTGAACAGGAAACAATAACTTGTTATACCGCATACTGTGTAAGTTATGAATTTGAAATGTTGTGTGTAAAGCAAACATGGTGGATAATATCAGAGTATGCTTCTTAAATATACAGGACAGTACTTAAAGGTCAATATTGATCAGTGCACAGTTACCATGGAAAACAAATATAAATGAATAACTAAATAAATAAATATATATTACAGACTTTGGAACTATGATTCTGTCATGCAGAAGGATGATTATTTTATGTGGATGTTTATTTCTGCAAACCAGATAAGCACAGCAAGGGATCATGCATTCAAAACGTGAGATTAACCAAGCAATGCAAATCACTTTTTGTAAAAGATGCTTCATCTTTTTTATGTGATATCAGTTTTGCTTAGATTGTGTCTGTAATGTTGACACACTTTGCATGTTTGACTGAGGAATTTGGAAGGTATGACCATAGTTGCCATATTTTCTTGTCAATAGATTCCCAATGTACAAAGTACCCTTTGCTACAGAAAATAAAGCTTGCACGTAAAACAACATTCATATAATGAAGTATGCAAAACTCTTGACTCTTCTGAATGCATGGGGAAAATGGCTATTTAACTTCCCACGGTATAAAATACATAATTTAATGGCTATGATTGTTTTAACATCAGCAGTACCCTTTCTCACCTTGCGATACTTACAAGGGTTGAGAAATCATGCCTCAGGAGGAATGCTAGAATCTTCCATTACTTATTGATCAAACTCAAAGGATGAGTTGCAGCTTGTTTTCTTTCAGTTACAATCCTAAAGATGCAGAGCACTTACCTTGAAAGCAGAACCTACATATGCATGAGCATTGTATTAAAGATTTTTCAGTTTCTAAATTATAATATAAGCAGTGATGTTGATTGGTAAGTAAGTTTAATAAGGAAAGAAACATGCCAAATATAAAGACAGCATGACTGATGCTATCACATTAATTTTGGTTCATTTGAAAATGCCTGCATCTAAAGACATAATATTAAAAGTAATTGCATGTGCAGACTATTGAAATGCAGTCTCATTCCTTATATTACAAGCTATTGTACAATTTTATATACTTAATTGTCTCCATTTTAGGTACTTACAATTTGAAATACATTTCTACAAATTACCAAAAGAGAGAAATATCCATCTGCTTTATGTACCACCTCATGCCAAAGACCTTCAAAAGTGGTATAAATCAAATACTAAAATGACTATCTGAGATTAAACTAAAAAAAGTTACCCAATTTTTGATATGTAAAACTGCTATTTTTTGAAGCAGTAAGCTTTATTCCAGTATACCTCAGTTAAACATTAAGCTTTTCTCTCAACAGAGGAGGCCTTGAAAGGATACGGGGAAACATAATGAAAATCCTTTTTTTATTTGGGAGTTACATGAAATTATTTCTGACAACTTCTTCTGGTATACTGACTGGGAAATAAAAATGTAGCTAGTCTTGGCAGCTTATTTCATGTAAAATAAGAAGGTAATCTTGCACACAGAAGTCTGAAAGTGTGCGCATTTTGCATTAAGGAGCATTTTTTTGCTCTTGAACCAGACCTTACAAAAGGAATAATAACACTAACAAAACATCCAAGAGCATACAGCACAGTCATTAAAGTAAATTAGTTAATATGGTGATGTTTTTTGACATTATGCACATTTAAGTGCATTAGAATATTTCACTGTGTAAGGTCTGCTACATTGTTAAAATATAAATATATCTGTAATTGTTTTATAAACATATTTATTTCACTCATTTTAGTAGAGCACAGCAGATTATTACTATTATGTTTATGCAGAACCCATGCCGGCAAATATGGTAATTAGCTGTGGCTCATTGGTATTTCTGTCATTTTGGTTACATGTTTTTTTCTGTGCTCACTATCGCACCATGGGACATCAGCTCCTTGGGGTGGAATGCCTCCTTTGTTATCCATTAATAAACAATAGATTTTGAAGCTAATGTCGATTCATACTGATGAATGAGTTTTTTTAGATGCCTTGATATTATTTTAGGGACTACTAGCTGTCACCAAAAAGAGCTTCGTACTTCATGCCAGGCTGGAGGAAACATTAATCATATCAGACAGATGTCACTGGAGCTCACTACATGAGCTGTTGTAAGCATATTGTTCCAGTATGAAGGCAATCTCTTACTGTGCTTGGAAGAAACATCAACTCATTCCACTTCTGTGTAAAAGACAGTTACCCTCTATTACTGACATTATGCTGTGACTGCATTTCATTTTAATTTTTTTATTTTTTTTTAAGCCTTATGCATGTGCCAACCATCTCATTTCTTGAGTTATGAGTCTAGAAGTTGTTGATAAATGTTTTAAGATTATTAAAGAAATTGGTGATAACAAAACTGTCTTAAAAAATTAAAATGTTAGACCTGTGTTTTTTCTACCTTTGTATTGCAATTGCATTTGCAATTTGGAACCACTAGGCATTATTTAACTAGCATAATTCTATGTGTCATAGCGTTATTTTTTTCTGACTATTTAATTATTTCGTATTTTTTTCTCACTATGTAATTATTTTCACCTCTCAGTGCCATTTAGCATTTAGTTATCTTATCATATTGGTGTAAACTTGAAACTAAAGGACCTCACTGAAAAGAAACATTGAACAGTCTTCACATATTGTTGCATTTGAGATAATATAGATATATGAAGCAGACATTATACCTGTGTGATCCACCCTTAATCAGAGCACTCAGTGGATGGTTGCATATGCCAGTTCTAAATTCCTTTCTGTTTTTCATTTTATGTTTATATGACAGTGTCAGAAACTCATGTCTGCATTCACCGAACAACAAATACACTGCACAGTTATTTATCCTTAGATCAAACACCATTAATGGTATACCAAGATCACAGTACAGCAGTCATTGTGTAAGCATTGAGCATATGAATTTCTTCAGCTTACATTGATAACTCCACCTGTGTCTTCACTGTTGTATTACTCATCATATATTTCTTTCTGTGTACTTATTTCCTTATCTCCAAAAATTATATTTACAGTGACTTTCTTTTTTACAGAATCTTGTATGGCTCCTACTTTTTGCATGGTCTCAACTGCAGATTGGTTATGCCAAGTAAGACCTCTGTAGTTACAAAGAGAAATAAAGAAATAAATAATACATCGCTGCTCCCTTTGTTGTACTGTGAAACTTTAAAAATCATTGCATGTATTTAGTTGGTGTTATACAATTTCTCCTCTAAAAAAAACAAGCTTATCATAAGTTCATAGGTTCATCAGCACTTACTTTGCTATTGGTCCAAGAGACATTTTAAGCCTAGCCAAGCTTCCTCCAAATTTGCAAAAAATATTGCTGATGTGTCAATACCCAAAGGAATTTTATGGTTATGATATAGACTTGTACACATCATGTATTAACAGGCTGCCCCTGTCCATTAGGGACATAGGTGCCAAACCAGGGGTAAATTTATAATTATCTATCCATTGGTCCAAGTTATATTTGAATATGGTTAGTGATGAGCTTTGCTTCACATGGATTGGAAGCCTGTCCCAGAAAAGGATAATCTCTGAGACACATACCTGTCTCTGCAATATGTCCTGTTTATGTTGCAAATGAGGTATAGGTCCTGGGAACATGTATTTCTCCTGTGAAATGTAGAAGTTCTGTTCATGTTCGAACTTTAAGTCATTCCTTTTTGATATTTTTCCAGAAATCATTTTTAATGAAGAGGGAAAGTTGTCCTTACTTTTTTTTTACTTGAACAGCAAAAACTGTGTTGAGCTATTGAATAAGTTAGTTTTCCTAGTATGTTACACTTTTGTCTGACCTTAAATACTGTATATTACAACCATATAAGTAGAAGACACTAGTCAGGAAGGGGACTGAGCAATATCCTTCCTACAGTTTGAGTGCTGCAGAAAATGTTTACACTGTCTGGATTAACACTTACACATGGACATTCTTGTCTAGATACACCAGTACTTAGGTACCTTGCAGTTAATCAGCTCTGCTGGCATAAAGGGCTAAAGCCCTGACTACAGCGTTATTTCAGTCTCAGCTTGGAAAAACATAAATAACAGTAGACAAGCAAGGTAACAAAAAGTATTATGAATATAAACAAAATGTGTGAAGATAGCAATGAATCAATAACAGTAATAATAAAAGTGTATAATAGAGGGAATAGTAGGAATGGATGGGTAGAGTAAGAAAGGAAGAAGACGAGAGTGAATAGTGAAGGGATAGAGCACAGAGTGTAAAAGATAGCAAAAGTAAGGGAAGGACACACAGAAATTTAAAAAGATGGCCTGCATTTTTGGTTCCTTCACCTCCAACCGATTGGTACAAAGGGTTACTAAAATAACCCTTTCTAGATGGCTGTCTGATTGTATTCCCTTTGTATATCATTCATAAAATAAGTCTCTTCTGAGCAAATCAAAGGTGCACTTTGCTTCCTGAGTTTTTTTAGGAATTCTTCCTTGGATGAGAGCTGTGCTGCAGCAACTTGGTCTACCTCACAAGACTTGTTATCCAGATCTAGAGCATCCTTTGGGAAAACAGTTTTGAAAGGTATCCTGTTATGGTATCACCCAGATGTCATGGTAGCTTGGGGTTCTGAGCCAACAGGATAGAGAAGTTATGTACTTTCAAACAGGATCACTGCTGTAAGGAAAACACTGCAGGCGCCTATAATAGAAGAGCACTTTCATTACTTTAATTCACAAAATGAAACTTCATCAGATAAACTTCCCTTAAAAACTCTCCTTTATATAACAAATGTCATCCAGTGAAGCTGCAACATTAATTAATAAAAAAACAAGGGATAAGAAACTAAGAGTAATGCTACTCAACGCCAGAAGTCTAAACCTCAAGATGCACGCACTCGAAACTCTCCTTAGCATGGAGAACATCGATATCTGTGCAGTAACAGAAACCTGGTTCAGGGCTTCCGAGAGCACCCCAGCACTACCAGGTTATACCTCATACCATGCTTTTCAGCCCCAAAACTTGGACCGAACCACAAAAGAAGGGGGAGTATCGATATTCATCAAAGATACCCACACCTCCAGGTTGGTGGCAAAGCATGAAGCATCAGAGACTATCCATGTGCAACTAACAGTGGGTAAAACTGCCTTCCAGTTTATAGCCTGCTACAGACCACCCTCCCAAACCCAGGAACCGCACTCGGCCTTCCTGAGAACACTGGAAAATATGAAGGTCTCTCCAAACACCATTATATTGGGCGACTTCAACTACCCAAACATAGACTGGGAGCATTACTCTAGCTCCAACACCCTAGCCCAAAGGTTCCTAGAATTTATAAACTCAAATGCTATGGAACAACTTGTTACCACTCCCACAAGAAGGGAAAACATACTGGACCTGATCATCACCAACATGGGGACTCTATGCTCCAGACCAGAAGTATATCCCTCATTGGTAAGATCAGACCATAAACTAATCTCACTGGATATTCACATCCTGACCCCACCCCCTGCCCAGAAAACCACAGTGAAAAACTTCTCTAAAGCAAATTTCACACTCTTCAAAACCGAGGTGGAATCCTTTAAAGCCACCGGGCCTGTGGAAAATATGGCCCAGACCTCAGAATCCTTTATAAACGCATTCTATGAACACCATCAGGAATGCATGGATCATGCGATCCCAAATAAAACCAAGACCCAATCCTCCAAAGGCAGACGTCCTGTCTGGTGGACCCCAGCCATAAACAAACTATACAATAGAAGGAGGAAGCTACTAAATGATAGAGCAAAATCCCAAAAAGGGAAGGCATCACTGATCAGTATTAGCAAAAAACTACGGGCACTCATAAAATTGTAAGGCCAGCTTCGAGAGAAAAATTGCACAGGACACTAAGGATAATCACGAGGCTTTCTTTAGTTATGTTAGGAACCTGGGTGGTAATTCCCAGATATGCCCAGAATTAGTCCAAAATGACAAAAAATACACTGAACCCACAGACATTGCCAACATCCTAGCTGACAGGTTCAGTGCAAACTTCTCCCCCCCCCTCCCCACCAAAAGGGCAAATATCTATCCCAGCAGAGTGCTGCCCCCCTGACATCTCAGATGCTCAGGTAAGAGCCGCCCTCTCCAAAGCAAAAAACACAGCATCAATGGGACCAGACGGTGTCCCAGGCTGCATCCTACATGAACTCCAAGAAGAGCTAAACCCAAACATAAAACTACTGTTCAATCTCAGCCTTACTACAGGATATATGCCCAAAGAGTGGCGTACAGCAACAGTGGTCTCTCTCCATAAAGGTGGTGCCTCAAAGGATCCTGGAAACTATCTCCCCATAAGCCTGACTTGCTTGGACTGCAAAGCTATGGAAAGGATCATCATGGTCCTCATAAATAAAGATATTGGGGACCTACAGACACTGGATCCTACCCAGTTCGGCTTTGTTAAGGGCAGATCCTGCCTCTTAAACCTGGTTGATTTCTTTGAAACAGTCACCAAGGCCATTGACGAGGGGGAAGGTGGTCCACACAGCCTACCTGGACCTCGCAAAAGCCTTCGATACAATACCCCACTCAGGCATAATAGATAAGCTCACCAGCTTAAATATAAACCCCTATGTCACTAGATGGATTGCAAACTGGCTCAAGGACAGAACCCACATGATTAGAATTGCTGGAGTCATGTCAGACTCCAAACCAGTTACAAGTGGTGTCCCACAAGGCTCAGTCCTGGGACCTCTCTTGTTCGGTATATATTTCTTGGACGTACAGGCCAACACGGAAGGATTGTGACTGACCAAGTTCGCAGATGACTGCAAACTGGGCGCCATAATCGACTCTCCAGCCGACACAAGCATCCTCCAAAAGGGCCTCATAGAAACAGACAACTGGTGCCAGAGCCATGGCCTCAAGCTAAATGCCAAAAAGTGTATAGTCATCCCCTTTGGCAAAAACAAAGTGCCCACAAATTAACACATAGGTGGTAATCCATTAAGTACAGAAGAAGTAATTAGGGACCTGGGGACCCAAGTTGATAGCAATCTCTCATTTGACAACCACGTGGCCAAAGTGGTTAGAAAAACATTTTATATAGCCCACCTAATCATGAAGGGATTCACATCTAGATCAGGGGAGGTCATCGTGCCTCTTTACTCATCCCTCATCAGGCCCATAATTGAGTACAATGCCCCTTTTGGGATGTACCTTACCAGACACCTGCAGCAACTGGAAAGACCCCAAAAGTACCTCACCAAGAGGATCAAAGGGCTCAAACAGATGCCATATGCTGCCCAGTTAAAGAAACTCCAGCTCTACTCAGTGGCATACCGCCTGTTCAGAGGCGATCTGTGCCTGACATATAAAGCCATGTCCAACCCAGAATTAATGGACATGCTGCACCTCAAAAAATCCAAATCCCATTGAGCTACGCGCTCGAGAGACTTGAACCTTAGCACTGAAATAAATAGGACATGCTGGAGCGACAGATTCATAACCCAGAGGCTCGCTTCACTCTGGAATAAAATCCCAGTCCAGGTTAGGCAGAGTCCCTCACTGACTCTATTCAAGAGGAATCTTGATGAGTGGATGGGAGATCGTAGGTTTACCCTGGGTATCACTTCTGTGTCACTGTTAGACAGAGGCACAGTATACTAACCTCGAAAAAGGGCATAGCAAAATACATTTAAAATGGGTGGCGAAAGCCAAACACATTCTGGCTAGGCTTATAAATGCCCTAGGGCAGATAGCCTAGTATGAACCTATGAACCTATGAAATGAAGTTAATTTATAGGACCCTTCACATTTTAATATATTACGCTAATGGTCAAATATACAAAAATATACAAAACCAGTAAAAGTTAAAAACAATGCATGTTAAAATTGTTAATAGAACCTTGGAACCAGCTAATAATGGAAAAAGAGAACAAAATACAAGTAGCATTATGCTGATACTTAAATTCTGTCTGCTTTCAGTGATAGTAGGCTAGTAATGGAAATGCTGTCATCAATACTTGGGAATTGGGTGGCATTAAGTAGTACCTGCCAGTAAGTTTCTCTGTATTTCAAATAGGATGACCAAGTACCACTCCTATTGTTGACCATCACCAGATCTTTGGAACAAATTGCTTAAATGGATGATTTATTGTGAATCTAATAGAAGTAATAGTATATTTAAGGACTCTTTTGATTAACACTGCATCCCATTCACAGCATCATCAGTAAGTGACAATGAAAGAATGCTTTTTAAGAAAGATCATACACACACACACACACACATATATATATATATATATATATATATATATATATATATATATATATATATATATAGCTAGAGAGAGAGAGAGATACAGATATAGAGATATGTATACAGCTCTTAACCAAACTGTCTGGCTGCCAGTCCTATATACAGACTAAGTGAATGGTAGAGTACATTCTTTACACTTAGATGTTCACAGTAAACTGCGACATTTGCTCAAATCACAATACTTCAGATTCGTATTGCTGAAATTTCACTGCTGTTGTGGTTGAAACACAAATTTAGTCAATTGTACCATAGTTACACATATCTTTTGTAATCTATTTTGGACGGGTTCAGGTGCCTAGGCAGAGACATTTCCCTGTGGTACATTTGACTGGGGACACATGCCTGAAGTGACATTCAGCTGCAGAGAAATATGGCTGTTTGCAAATTCCCTGTGGGCAAAGAGAAGCATATTCTGCCATTCCCACAACTTCAGTAACCAAATGCACAGGGGGAAAACAATGTCCATGGTACCCAAGGGAATGTGAGACAGCAGGCAATATGGCAGGCATCAGCAGCAGGCTGGCCAGAGGGCATGTCAGTGACAGTAAAAATGCAGTGCACAATGGGCAGTGCCTTTATAACTGGAGTGTGTGGACCACTACCCCCTCCACAGTGTCTAGGGAGCATTACCAAAAACACATACTGGAGCATAAATGTGACTACAGTAGCCTGCAGGATTTTCTCCATGCTGTAGCACACTTCTACATGTTGTAGTTACATAAGTATGTACTGTACACTGAGCACAACACTCTTTAATTCTTTTGCCACCACTCATTTGGTTATTAAAGCTGTGAACATGGCAGGGTGTGCTTCTCTTTGCCCACAGGGAATTTGCAAACAGCCATATTTCTCTGCAGCTGAATGTCACTTTAGCCATGTGTCCCCAGTTAAATGTACCACATGGAAATATCTCGCTGCCTAGGCGCCTGAACCCTTTTTATAACAACCTTAATGCATTTTCATTACTAAAGTAAAGATAAATAATATTTTATCATGGTAAACCTGATATCAGCAGCATATTTCAGAAATGATATTGCACAATAGTTTAGAAGCTGCCACATGGTCCACAGTGCATCTTTGGCTGGGATTCAGATATATTGGCTGTATCATAGTTGGCAGTTCTGCATGACTAATTACCATAAGCAGGGTGTCTGTGTTTCATAGACACACTGAGCATGAGCAGAGAAGGCTGATCAACATAATTAATAGCAATATATGCTAATGCCAGTATAATGACATGGTAATGAATTGACATTGTTACAGTGAGGGACTCAGTGTATGTAAATGAGGGAAAACAATATTGTAGAGCAGTTCAGAAATGTATAAAATCTGTAACTTGAAATGCCACTGCCATTGAATTTGATCACCATAAAACCCTGGTAGTACATGTTAGGAGCCAAAAGTTTAGCAGACATGTATTTACAACATGCTGTAATTATTGATAGTAGACAAAGTAGTATAAGTTGTTGTCTTTGGTAGCACTGTGCCTTCTAGCCATGCATAACATTTCATTGCCTTCGTGAAGCTGATACTATAGCTCATTATCGTGTGGATAGAGACACCATTCAGGAGAAGGTTTATATGTGGTGCTCTCATATGCAAGCTAGTTGGAATTGTGGACTACCTATCCCAAGACAATCTAAGTTATGTTTAGCTACGAGCACACTAAGTACAGAGCTCATTCAGACAGTGAGGGTTTCCAAGGCATCTGCCTCAGGGATACTCTATTAGTTCATAAATGTCATGCTACAGCATGTGTGTGTGTGTGTGTGTGTGTGTGTGTGTGTGTGTGTGTGTGTGTGTGTGTGTGGGGCATATAGGATAGGAAACAGAGAGTGGTTCTAAAATGTGCATGCTTCTAAACTTAGAGGTGTACAACAGTTTTCTGTGCTTGGCCCCTTGTTATTTAATTTAGCATTATCATCTGTTCTATCATCTAATTATTTTTGTACAAGTAACTAAACTGATGATTGAAAGATAGGCTTTGTTGTGGCAAGTAAGCGTAGTTTTCTAGAAGTTAATGATTATTTAATACAGGTTTCCTCTTGGGCATCTCAAATGAAAATGCATGTATTATCTGCTTACAGGACTTAACTTTGGATGAGGTATGTTATTATAAAGATGTGAGTACATTTATTTCTAATGCTTTACCATTTTCTAAACATGTGGAATATGTTATTAAAAGAATTCTTACTCTGGTGGTCTTTCTCCTAAAGAATGCATCCAATAGTAACACTGAACATTTGATAAATCCCTGTAGAATCCTTATTAGATCATTATTGGAGTATGATAGTTCTTTTTGTACGTATGTAGCCAGGGACCTGAACAGAATGGAATCTGTGCAAAGAACATTCATGAAGAAAATGTATGGGCTTTTAAATTTAAACTATCAAGAGAGAGTTATAGAGTAACCAAATTGTACTTATTACACTACATGCACTGCACAGGGAGAATGGTTTTGGGCTTTAAGGCCATAAAGAATGAGGAATTTGCTTATTTTTAAATCTTGACATTAGCAGTTGCAATAATACTTTAAACCACAAGATGTTAAAATTTACTGTTGTTTTAAGCAAGATGAAGAAAATGCAATCTTGTATTATTCAGATATCGCCCAGATTTTATGCAGTCATTTACTGATTACAGTACAGAGTTCAGTTAGCTTAGATACATTTAAAAATAATCTTATTAACTGGATAGGGCCAGAAAACAGTAAAGTAACTTATGAAGTTATATGTTTTCCTCATACCACAAATGAAAGAACCAACACCATGCGGGACTTTTATGATATAGCCCATTTTCTTGAGGTAATTGGGGCCACAGACTATACTTATTTTGAAATAAACTCAGCTAGCAAGCTGTGAAAGTGGTACCCTTCCTCAGTGTTAAGCTTAACAATGAGGAAGCGGGTTTCACCAAAAAGCTTTGTTTTTGTGTAATAAATAGTTTGGCATTTTTAAAGTCTGTTTTTTTTTTTTTCGTGCTTACTATTTTTTACCTATGGCTTTATGTATCTGTGACTTTTATCAGTGGTTTGTGAGGGTTGACTTTCAAAAGGGGTATTATATGGGTGATGATGGTTATACTCTGAAGACATGGTTGATAACACCAGTCAGAAATCCATACAATATGATGGATGACTAACTCTGAGCCACATCTTACCCAGATGATTCATAGCAAGGAGTAAATACAGTTGCAGTGATAATATTTCTGAATCCCTGGGTTGATGCCATTTCAAAATCTAGGCTAACACTTAGGGGCCATGAGTCAGCCATTGTGAAATCATCAAGTTTCCATTTGCAAAGCATTTCAAGAATTAAGTGCTGCAATTTCAAGCTGACCTCTCAGCTATAATTCATACTATAGTGTCCTTTAGTTTGGACTATTGCAATGTTGTGCACTTGGGGCTTGCTGACACTGAATGCCATAATTTACAGATGGTGCAGAACTCTGGTACAAGGTTACTAACTGGTTCAGTGAGCTGCCTGCATATCATGCCTGTTCTGTGCAACCTACATTAATTTTCTGTTTCTTACAGCTTCTTAGTGTTAACATACTTTTCTATTCATGAACTTGATCCCTCATATTTGTAGAAGCTGATAGTGCCCTGCTATCCTACCCAGGCTATGTGCTCAGCCTCTCATGGTGTGCTGACAGTTCCATGGGTGTTGTATCTTGAAATATCAGAATTCTGGTTTTTTTTTTTTTTTGCTTTTTTTTCCCAGGCTCCCCACCCGTGGAATCTGCTACAGTGGTAGCTTCAGGAGTGCACACCTCTGGCAGGCTTGCAGATGGCACTCACACCCTGCCTTTTTGAAATGGCATTTGATATAGTGGGATGCCTATATTTGCTCAGTTTCTGTTTACTAGCATTTGATCATAATTTTATTTTCTTAGTGACTACTTTGTTAAAAATTATAATGTATTCAAAGTTTGATTCTATTTTAACCATGTTTTGGGCTAAAACAACTAAATGAAATTGAATTTAAAGTGAAAGTCTACAAGCTGGATGCATAGTATGTGGGCAGGATGGCTGTAGTATTGCTTTGCTATGGGGAATCCCTTAGTTGTCTCCTAATGATGTGTTACTACTGCTTAGGACTCTACCCCAATGTCATTATTTACTGTTGTAGTGATCCTTCTCAAAGAAGATAATAGAGCTGCAATCAAGTACTAT